>NW_018242845.1:0-2775 GCF_001263595.1 Phalaenopsis equestris
CAGGAGAATAGAAGAACAGCAAAAGACAGACATATGACCAAGATGACAAAATAAAAAAGTGGACAATCTACATGCAATAAACCTTGCAATGTTAGGTCAAGCATGTCCGCCTAAATAAGATCGGGCGGAAGCACCTTGGACTACTATCTACGAAAGAGTACCTAGGTAGACTACTCACAACTAGAGATTCAGGTGTGTTTGTCTGTTATGGGGTCTAGAGTGCTCCCAAGAGGACGTATCCCACTTAGTTAATTCATCTTAAGAGTTGTTTAATAATACTCTTGATCTAGAGGAATTTTGCTTACATTAGTAATGAAAACTAGCATAGGGTTATTAAAGGATGGTTATTTCGCATGGGAATGCTCTGACGTTTTCAAAGCTCCCGTTAAGTCATAGGGCAAAGAATGAGTCTCTCGCAGTCCCAGCTTAAGCAACATACTCATCGACATATTGAGCCTACGAAATAACCAAATCATCCCAACGAGAAATCTTGATCCGTCAAAGCATATCTGAGTCATAAGGGCATAGGACAATTTATTGTATCCCAAGCGAGCGGCATCTCATCAGCAAGTAGGTCATCAAGATGATGCTAATAAAGGCAAGATGAACGACAAGGGTCAATAGCGGTAGTCAAAGGAAGAGATGAGTAATCCCTAGAAGATATAGGAAGTTGGGTCAGGATACCACCGACCCATCATCCCAGAATACTTGGACCCTAAGTCTACCTGATCGTGAAGATAGTCAACCCAACACGTCCAAAGGTCCTTCCGTCGTCAGAATCTGTGTCTTGCGTCGCCTACTCGGACCTCAATAGTTCTAAGGTCAAAGAAAATGAACTTTATCATATGACCATCAGGTGAAGCTCCAAGACGTGAGACTTATACCCGCCGAAGTGGCAAGGATGCCACTGGAAAGGAAGAGAATGGGAGGTTCAACTATAATGTTGAAAACACTCCCAACAAAAAGACTTACACTCTGTCTGGGTAGGGGAACCTTCCAATGACTTAAGCACACTAGATAACCACTGAAGTAAAAATCTATGCTGGGTCAGTCGGGCTGGAGAGGCACGAGGACATCTCCTCATGACATGCAAATGATGCAATTATTTAGAGTGATCATTAGATATTATGGAGGTCATATCAAATGACTTGGGTAAAAGCCATGCTTTGCAACCCATCTAAAATCTTGTCCAAAGGTCAAGTAGAAAGTAGAAAGCGAGTTTTGAAAATTATGAATCTCTTAATCCTAAAGAGCCTAAAATGAAATTTTCTTAGCATCCCAGATACAACCAGATAAAAATAGGAGAAATAGCTCAAACATGCAATCATGCAGGAAAAACAATAAAACAAGCCAAGAGAAATAATAAAAGGTCGGTGAGCTGGTTGGCGAAATATCCCAGAAAAGGAAAAAGAAACCCGGAACCCGTGTATGCATGCCAAATCCTAATGTTATACATAAATGAAATTTAGAACTAAGGTAAGGGGTACGAGCAAACAGCATACTCTTCCTAGAACTTTAAAAGGCACATCAGAAAAAATTAAAAAAATGATTTGATTTGAATGAAAATAACATTAATGAGAAAGCCAAGCAAGCATGCAACTTATCTAAACCATGCCTTCTTATCTAGGGAGCAAAATGGCATCTACAAGCAAAATGTTAGTAGATATTGTCACACGCTCCCCCTTTAATGGTATTTGTGTGTGTGCATATATATGGGCATAGCTCCCTACAGAAGAATGCCCTAACATACTGCCATAGATATCAAGCATGCAAGCACACAAAAAAGCACAAAAGTGACGCTTGGCCAGAACAAATCAAACCAACAGACAATAATAGCCATAGTCGTCAAAAAGACAACCTAGCATCCTAAATCCTAGCCTAGCCCACACTTTAATGATAATGTGTTCTAACCAGTAGCTAAGTGCTAAGGGTAAGTCTCCGAGCACATATGACTTTGATGGGGTAGCCACACCGGCTCCGTCCTAAAGATCCAAGGAATCTAAAAAGTGTCACACATGATGAATTTTGAAATGAGTTAACCTGACATATGTCATAACTTGCTACATGCATAATTTTAAAATTATGGCAAATATAAAAAATGGAAAAAAAAATATTTTTTTTATTTAAATTAATGATTATTAAAAACGGACCCGTAACATATAGAGTGACACAAGATAGATCTCTTGAATCCTTAGCACTGTCAAACTTGTGTCAGACTTGATGTTTTAACTCACATTGCTCATTGGGATCAATATGGGAAACAATGCTCGTTAAGGCATCACGACCAACATGGGGTCACTCCCAAGAACCAGCCTAAGTCTGAAATTAGGAGGAGATAAGTGAAACGAGGGGGCCAAGAGAGCTTAAACTAGCCTCCTCATGCAAATCTCCAAAATACTCGTTTGATTAGGCCAAATATGGATAATGGAGAGCATTCAAGATGTGTCAAATGAGGCAAAACCTAAGTCATCCCCCCCATGCATATCTCCTCAAGCTCAAAGTGATCGTTGTCATTTCAGCCCATTAGGGGGTGCACTGGGATCAAGTCGACATAAAAAATGCAAAAAAACACATCATGTAAGTGGACTAGAGCCTAGGCACTGCAACCTGACACCTAGATGCCCAGGCTGGAGTCAGAGCTCTGGCAGTTACTTTCCCATCTCTTGAGAGAAAAGTCATTTTTTAGCAGATTTGGGCACATATGCACCTGGAGCCTAAGTGCTACAAACTAGTGTCAGACTTCTAGAGGCTTGATTTTGAGCTTCTTGGATGGCA
>NW_018242845.1:3663-5671 GCF_001263595.1 Phalaenopsis equestris
ATCCATTTTATTTTAATTTTTAATAAAAACACTAAAATTTTTTTTTTTTTTTTTTTTTTTTTTTGGATCAAAATACCTTAAATTTTTTTGGATCAAGACATTTTGAAAATACCAAAACTATGATCGAAAAAGCTTTTTTTATAATTCAATAATATTTACAAAAAAAAATAATAATAATAATGTTAAATTTATAAGTGACTAATATTCTACAAAATGTCAACATTTGTCTTCAAAATGTCCATGTTACAAAAAAGGGGCTTTCACATACACACCATCCCATTCTTATATATTTAGAATTCCTAAACTTTTTATATTTATACCTCCGAAATCTTTCATATCACATTAAAACTATCATCAACTTAACATTTTAAGAGAAAAATACACCTTTTCATGAATATATAAGATGACATATATGTTAAAATTGAAGTTAAAGGTGTTAGTATATAAATACCTAACAATTGAGGGCCTTGTATGTAAATTTTTCAAACAAATAAGCAAAAAGAGACAATGAAAAGATAAATGCCAAAAGTTCTCTCTAGAACAAACGAGTAGCCTCACATATACAATGATACATTTGTTGGTGGGTCCATTGTGAGCCACACAAATAAAGGAACTGAGAAGCGTGCAAAATGCATATAAGGTAAGGTTCAATGGCTCAATGAAAACTAAATCATTCGCATTTGTGCAATCATTCTCCTCATTCTCTGGATAGTTTAAGCATAATTAGGGCTGTCAAAACGGCTCGTTGTTCGTTAAGATGCCCGTGTTCGGCTCGGTCACTAAATTAAGGAGCCGAGCACGAACAAGACAAACAAAGATTTGTTCGTTCGTGTTCGGCTCGTTTTGGCTCGAAATACTATTAAGAAAATAGGATAAAATTTATTAAATTAGATTCAAATGATGTTTTAATATAAACAATACTTTTTATATATTGTCTCATCTTTAACATCTTATGGCTACGTGATTCGGGTTGTCAAAATGACCATTTGTTCGAGAACGGCTCGTGTTTGACTCGCTAAGCAAATGAGCCGAACACGAACACACTTTTTTAGCTCGAAACATATACGTGTCGAACACGAGCTAAGCCTGGGCTCGCTCGTGTTCGTCTCGTTTACACCCCTGACCATCATATATAAGAGGACATCTAATTAACGAGGATCACCACCTTTTTTGAAAAAGCCTAACTAAAAATTGATTAGCTTTTAAATATTAAAATTAAGCATACATGAATAGTTATAAACTTATAGCTTTTAAAATGAATTAAATTAATTATTTAGATGATGAAACTATACATTGTTGCATTGGTTAAGAGCATTGCACACCAATCATAATCAAGTCACTAGATCTATATGGTTGAGTCACAAGTCAGATTGATCCTCTAAATATAAGTAAAAGCCTTACTTATCTTATATTTCACTAAACTAGACATCACGATTTTAATATAATTAGGTAGGTTTAGTGATAATATTTAATTTAAAATAGCTTTAGTGCTACTGAGCTTCTTAGTATCCGAGCAGTCTGCCTTTTTTTGTTTTGGTCTTTACAAAGAATTATTTTAATTTAATTTGTTTTTTTTTTATTTTTTAAATAGTAACCGATGAGACAGGTTGTTGGGTTGACTTGCTTGATATGTTGTGGAACTTATCGCTACTGAGCAGGGAACCATCTCAAGAGCTTTATTTGATTCAATTTTGTATACCAAGACGTATGATGCAGGAGAGATGTAGGGTGTTTTGCTGACTAGACCTCTTTGGGGTCATTGTTGGCATTGCTACTTGGATTTGAGTTTCCAATTGTCGATCAGACTTGGAAAACATTAAAAAGATTTGTATCATAGCACAAATAAGTTTTGAAATGATACTCCCTTTCGTTTCTCGTTTTTGGTTAGGTGTCTGTCGCCTGGAGTTGACCGAACATTGTTAGATCTCGTTGATCGCTTCTCTGAGAGAGTGTTTTGATCGTTAGGACCGGACTGTCTGTTTTGTTGTTATCGCCTTTAAGTCACAGC
>NW_018242846.1:0-1099 GCF_001263595.1 Phalaenopsis equestris
ATGCAGAGGGGTTGAGATAAAGAATAATGAGAGAGTGAGAGGGTATGATGGAGAGAGATAGAGACTGGAGAGAGAGAAAAGAGAGAAAGAGAGAGAAAGAGTGAGTAAGTGGAGAGTTAGGTAGAGATTTATTGACAAAGAGAAAGAGTGAGTGAATAGAGATTGGTCGTGGAGTCAGAGAACGAGAGTGAGAAATTGAAAGACAGAGCATCAGAGAGATGTAGAAAGAGAAAACAGAGATAAAGTGGGAGAGGGAGTGAAAAATGGAGAGGGAGAGAGGAGGGAGGGACAACAAGAAAGGAAGAGCAGGAAAGACAGAGACGGGGGGTGTGAGAGAGGGAACAAAAGATAGAAAGAAATCGAGTGAGTGAGAATGTCAGAGCAATAGGAAGTGACACAGATGGAGGGAGAGGGAGAGGGAGAGAGTGGGAGTGGGTAGGGTGTGAGAGAGAGAAATAAGGAGAGGGTAAGAGTGCGAAAGAGAGAAAGAGATAAAGGGAGATATAGTGAGAGAGTGAGGGAGGCATAAGGAGATCAATTGAGAGAGATTGAGAAATGAGAGCTGGATAGAGAAAAAAGATGGCAGGAGATAAATATATATAGTGGGAGAGAGAGTGAAGGAAAGAGAGGCAGAGAGAGTGAGAATGAACGCAAAAAGAGAGAGTGAGAGATTGAGAAAAAAGAGCAAGGGAAGGAGAGATTGAAAGAAGTGGATAGTGTTAATGATATGGAGAGAGTGAGGAGCGAGAGAGAGGGATAAAAAAGAGCAACGGAGAGATAGAGAGAGTGAGAGGTAAGATAGGGAGGAGAGAGAGAATGAGAATGACTTGAATAGAGTGAGACATAATTAGATTGATGTAGACTAAGAGAGAAGGTGAGAAGAAAAGAAGAGCGTAGGAGAAAAGAGAAAAGGAAGGAGAATCTATGAGAAGATTGACAGAGAGAAATATGGAGAGGCAATGAAAGGGAGAGAGTGAGAAAGAGCAAGAGAAAGAGGGAGTAATAAAGAGCGAGACTGAGAAAGATATGGAGAGTGGAATAGAGCTAGAGATGGAAAGCAGAAAAAAATGAAGATTGAGCTAGAAAAGGAGGAAGAAAT
>NW_018242847.1:0-1521 GCF_001263595.1 Phalaenopsis equestris
ATCTTGAGCAACAAATATGAGTTTAACATGCCCAAAGAATGCTTCAATTATGTAACAAAATTATTAAAGGAGATAGACCTTACATAAAATTTAGTTCTTAATGACTTGTGCAGAGCCAAAAATTTAGTTTATTGGTTGAGTTTACCAGAGCATGGACCTCTCCAGATTATTATTGTAAGAGGCAAACAAACCTTCATAACAGAATGATCGAGGGACCAAGGTTGCCACACTCTACATTAGAGGCTCGGTCCTTTACATAGAGCACTACGAAAGGTTGTTGAGATTATCTAAATATTAAAAAATTGAATGATTGATGTAATTATGTGATACTTTCTATTTTCTCTTGTAAACGGGCTAAAGAGCTTGGTCTTGGCCTACTACTGTAGAGTTGCATGTTCGAAGGCTTTAGTACCCATGATGCAACAATGGGTTTTTGATCTCTCTTAGTGGATGAATATAAGTAAAAAAATTCAGTTTTCTACATTTTTTATTATTAATGTTAAAAATGACAATTAAACCTTGGATTTAATAATATATGAGAAGTATGAGTAGCTCCGGGAGAGGTAGTGGGAGTTAGAGAGCCAGAAAATGACACCTTCCCCCAGCAGTGGTAGTTAATCTACCACTGCCCAGTCTAATTTTAAGCTATGGACACATGAGGTGAGGAAGAAGAATGGGAGGGCCTATTGCCTGGGCATGAAGGGCATAACATTTGAGGTCGAGCTCTCTTATGATCCTGTAGGGGGCTCGAGCTCATTAAAATCGGAGCACGGGGAGCTGGTCAAGCAAGTTAGAGCTATGAATGAAGAGCTTTTGTCAGATGAATGCTCAGATGTGGGAAGGCCGACAGAGAGTTGATGATACTCTAACTTGCATTATATAGAGTATTGCAGATAGTCGGGGTTAGCAACCTGTGAGTTTTTTGGATGATGAGGAAAAAGAGAAAGATGATTAGGTGTTTGATGATGTACACTCGTCGTAGGGGTTTGTGTATTTTTTTTTTCTTTTTGAGCAAGTTAACATATATTATGTGTTTAGATGTAAACTTTCGTGAATTTAAATTAATATTTATTACATTATATTTTTTCTTCGTTGTTGGTTGATCCCGGAAAATATAGTTGTGTAAAATTTATAAAGCTGACTCTGCTTTACAACGGTGTCAAAATCTTAATGTTGTATTTTATTAATAATAATGTTAAGCACTTAATGTTGGGATTATATGCAAGTAAACATATCGTTATCAAGCAATATAACACTTTCTATTTAAGTCCTAAATATCAATCACAAGAGGAAGGGTTAAATTTGAGATGATAAATTAACTAGAAAATTCACATAAATAAAATAAAATTACTGTCACTAATTTCGAATATTTTAGATACTATCAAAACTAAATTATTAATTACTAGTAAAATTTAAATGCAAAGTTTAAAACAGTAACTACTAAACTATGTTTATGTGAAGAAATTTTCTAATATGAAAAATCATTTTTCCCATTACAATGAGTTTTTGGTGAAATGAGAT
>NW_018242848.1:0-6575 GCF_001263595.1 Phalaenopsis equestris
AAAAGTCATCAGCAAACAAAAAAGTAAATATAATCTGTACATCAACATACTACTAAAAATGAAAGTACAATAATATATAATAAAAAAAGGGCAACACTAAATTACATATGTATAATCTATAGACTACTGAAACCGAAAAAAAAATATGTCATAAACAGACGGGAAAACTGTAACGGGCATTGTACAAACTATTAAAACTGAAAACATAGAAGTACAAAGTAAAAACAAAATAACACTTACACATTTTTGTTATCCTTCTCTGATGAGTCAAGTGATATTGCAGTTAAAATTAATTCATCAAAAGCATCACTAAAATCATGCTCATCGATATCAATTTCTTCGTGTTCGTCATCATTATCCACTAAATGTACTTGTTCATCGATTGTGTCAAGTGGAATGTATGAGTATCATTTATAATTTCTAATAAGCTATTTCATTGGAATTATTAATATTAATATTCTTTGTTTGTCTACCAGCTATGACTACTATGCACTCTACTTTGTCTCTTATTCCATGTGGACATGAAAGATAAAACATCAGACACTTGTCTTGCATAAATGAAAAGATCCAATTTACCATTTCTCCTATTCACCTTTACTTCTACGATATTATAAGGTTTGATATCCCTTTTTCATGATTAAGAACAAGATCGAAGCAGTCACAGTTGACATAAATACACTTCAATCAATATAGCCAATATAAGTTAGTTCAACAACTCCTTCGAGAATTTCATAGTAATCTATCTTAGTGTGAGAGTTAATATTTGCTTTAACACAAATACCATAATTACAAGTCTTTATTTTCCTTCTGGCTAATATCTCTTATGAAACTTGTAGCTATTTACATCATAAATTTGTCAAATTTTAATTATGCACATGGGTCCTTAAGTAAGATCTAGTATGTCATGATCTGTTACTCTATTGTTCTGATCATGAACTAGTAATTCATAAATAACTAATTTATGGTTAAAGATAACTGATAAAAATTATCTTAAATATTCAACAGTTTTTATAAACGCTTACATGTGTTGTGAACTATTCAGGAAACTTTTTTTCTATCTCCTGGTTTGTGATATCATCTTCAGCTGAGTATAATGAATTTAACAATAAACAGTTACCTCAATGAAAAATTATGAATTAACCATCATAATGTTTTCACCATGAAGAATGAATTATTAATATAAATTAGTGTCTTACTAAAAAAAAGATTGAACTTTATTGCAATTTAGAGGAACATTAAGTGTCGCTGCTCAAAGTTCATGATTATTGAGATAACGTGATGTGCACTGATACACCAAAATAATATGTTGATTTATGTATAGATTTTATGCTTATTTTTGATGATATTGCAATTTAAAGAAGGGTATTTTTCATGTTTTTATTGTAGGTATATCAATTTTAGTTATTTGGAGGAAAAATAGCAAAAATAAAAGAATTTGGAGCCAAAATAGCAAATTTTGGGAATTTTGGCGCTTGATGCTCTAGATTGGCGCCAAAAGCACCAATTGACAGAGAGCTGGCTGCAGATGCACTAAATTTTGTGCGACAAACACTAAAACCCAGAACAACGTGGTCTTAAACAAGTTCGCCTTAGATGCGCCAAAACTAGCACCAGATTCACCAGAGTTGACCTTTTATAGATTAAGGCTGTTCAGGATGAATTTGTTGCGAATTTCATAAGGGACAATCATCCCTTGGGTGACTCAATGCATCTAGACACTCTGAAAGTTTCTTTTATGAAGGAATATGTTTCTTGGATGAATGGACATGTCTTTTGAATTTAAACGGGTTGACTTTTGGATAGAATTTTTGAGGGAATTTTGAATTCTTTTTGGAGAGAGGCAACCTTTAATAAAAAAGAAGTTTTGGTGAGCGTAAGAGTGGCATGTAAGGGGCGATCAAGAGGATTTGAATAGAAAGAGAGAAAGTTAAGGGCTTGGAGATTTTCTTCAAGGATTGTAAGAGGAGAGGGAAGGTGAGAGATTTCTTTTTCATTACACTTCTAAGAGAGAATTGAGAGTGCTTGTAAAGAAACAAATGCTTGAAGAGAACTTCTGGGCATTTTCATGGGAAGGATTATGAGATAAGTTGTGTTTTTTATTTCTTTTAGTTCGTAAACTTATTTTTATATATGAAATCCGTGTTTTCTCGTATCTTTCTCATGAATTCTTAGTAGTCTTCTTTATCCTTCTCCCTACTTTGAGATATGGTTTTGTAAAGAATTGATTTTTATATATGATTTAAGATGTCAATAATTCGTGATGATTTGAACTTTGATCTTCATTTAATTTTTGATATGGTCGATTGAATTGTTAAAATGTGTTGAGAAACATTTGTTTAAAGAGTTATGATTTCTAAAACATGGGGAGAATCACATTTGATTTTATGGGAGAGTGTTTCATCCATGGAGTTGGGTGCAAATAAATTAGGAAATATACTTTCTTGGATACAGAATTGGAGATTTTAAGGTGATAGATTAAAAGCTCCAATTTGGTTCAGTTGATTGGAAACTAAGTCAGGTGCAGAAGTAGTGGGAGCTCTAGAATGGCAGCCGGTATCCTCCCAGCCTAACCACAAAATTAGGGACCAAACTCTGGATTAGTCAATGTTTTTATGCACTTGAAGAGGGTAAACAATAAGACTGCTTCTATTTGGCCCAAAACAGTATATACATATATATATTCAATTGATTTTAATTTCTTTACTTCATCAGAAAACTTTGTTTAGTTTTTGTAATTACTTTTGAATGTTTAGCAATTAATTTAATTAATTTTTTTCTTTTTACTGCATTTTATTTAGCATTCACGCTATTACTTTATATTTGAATTTAGCACTTCAGTTTCTTAGTTTAAAATTGTAGTTTACATTATATTCATATGAATTTACTTATAAGCATTTCCAACTTTTCTGTGGGATCGATATCTACGACTCCATTAGAGTCCTTTATTACTTGAGCGATACGTATACTTGTGTTATTTTTAGAGGATTTGACAATTTAAAGATTTTTAAAAGATAAAACTATTTTCACTAAAAATTTTTGTTGGGATTAATTTGCATATTCACAATTGTATCTACCATGTGTATTTTGTAATATTAAAAAATATTTATAAAATTAATACAATATATCCACTCGCATCAAGTTTTTGGCACCGTTGCCGGGGAAGTAACGGAAAATTGTAGTATGTTATTTAATAATTTCAATTTTTTTTATTTTAAACTAAGAAAAAAGTGTTCGTACTTTAGTTTGAATATTTTCATATTTTAATGTGTTTGCTTATTCTAATTACTATTGTGTTTATTTATGCGTAGTGTAAGATCTGAAGATTTAGTGTCTTACGATTCTGAGTTAGAAAGTACTATTAGAAAAATTCAAAAGAGCCAAAAAGAGATAGATCATATTAGTAAAATGGCTTGCAATTTGAGTAATGTTGGAAATAAAAATGAACATCATCAGAAACCTTTAAGGGATTATGTTAATTCTACAGCAGATGAAATTCATTTGGTATGCAAAACCCTATTGTCGTTGTGAATTCATTTGAGCTTAAACCTGCTATTATCCAAATGGTACAAAATAATCAATTTGGGGGAACACCAATTGAAGATCCTAATTTACACCTTGCTAGTTTTCTAGAATTGTGTGCTACTTTTAAA
The DNA here is from genome assembly GCF_001263595.1 of Phalaenopsis equestris. Lineage (NCBI taxonomy): Eukaryota > Viridiplantae > Streptophyta > Magnoliopsida > Asparagales > Orchidaceae > Phalaenopsis > Phalaenopsis equestris. Next base: position 3,651 of record NW_018242848.1, read on the forward strand.
TATGATAGAGTGTCGAATGATGTTGTTATACTTAGAATTTTTCCTATCTCACTAAGGGATAAAGCTAAGATATGGTTAAACTCGTTAGCACCTGGATCTATTAGAACTTGGGGAGACTTATCACAAAAATTTTTATCTAAATATTTCACACTTTCAAAAACTGTTAAGCTTAGAAACAATATTACCTCTTTTTGTCAGTTTGAAGGGGAATCAATTAATGAAGCCTGAGAAAGATTTAAAGATCTCTTAGGAAGTGTCCAGAACATGCATTACCAGATTGTTTATTAATTCAAACTTTTTATAATGAATTGGTTGGATCTTTTAGATTGATAATTGATACTGTTGTTGTTGGATCATTGATGTCAACCATTCAATGAAGCATATACTTTAATTGAAGATATGACTACTAATAATTTTCGATGACCCTATGAAAGCGTAAATCCAAAAAGAGTAGTTAGTATTCATGATTCTTAGATTGTTTATTAATTCAAAGTTTTTATAATGAATTGGTTGAATCTTTTAGATTGATAATTGATAGTGTTGTTGTTGGATCATTGATGTCAACCATTCAATGAAGCATATTCTTTAATTGAAGATATGACTACTAATAATTTTCAATGACCATATGAAAGGGTAAATCCAAAAAGAGTAGTTAGTATTCATGATTCTGATGTAATATCTATGTTAGTTGCCCAAATAGCTTCTATATCCAAAAAGATAGATCAATATGGAATGAATTATCCCAAACATTTCCTGTGTTTTGAGGAAAACTCATTGGGATAAATGATAGAATATCAATCTTCTTGTGAGACCTTAAATGCAAAAATAATCATTCTAATAATCCTTATGTCAATTATTATAATCCTGGTTGGAAGAATCATTCAAATTTTAGTTGGAGTAACAATAACTCTAATTTTGCAAATCTGCAATGGAGAAAGAACACAGGGAACCCATTGAGAAACTCCAACAATCAAGGAAATCCAACTTATAAGCCTTTTTTACCCTCCAGGTTTTAATAATTTGCAGAGTAAGTAGAAAATATTTTCAATGGAAGAATTGATATTACAAATGGGAATCCAATTACAAAGTCAGGAAACTATAATTAGAAATATGGAAAATTAATTGGGATGTATTGCTACTGCTTTAAGCAATATGCATCCAGGAACGTTGTCTAGTAATGTTGATGTAAATCCTAAAGATCAAAACAAAGAGCTAATTAAGACTATTCAACTGAGAAGTGAAAAAGATTTGGAAACTAGAGTTCAATAGAAGTGGAAGTTGAAGTTGAAAAAGATGAGGTGGAAAATTAAAAATCTGGTGAAGATTTTCATTCTGAGTCAGAATGTTCTATTAAACCAATGAAAATCACTATAAAAATACCACCACCTCTATGTCCTAAAAGATTCAAGCAAAAAATTATAGATAAACAATTTTCAAATTTTTTAGAAATATTGAGGAAATTAATGATAAACATTACATTTGTTGAAGCCTTGGAACAAATGCCAAGCTATGTGAAGTTCATGAAGGATATACTTAATAAGAAAAGAAAGTTTGTAGATGATAAAACTGTTGCACTCAATGAAGTGCGTAGCGTTATAACTTAAAATAACTTCCTAAAAAACCTAAAGATCATGGAAGTTTTTCTATTTCTTGTTATATTGGTGAAAGATTTTTTAGAAAAACTTTATGTGATATAGGAGAGAGTATTAATCTTATGCCTTTATTAAGTTTCAGAAGGTTGGTTTTAGGAGACATTTCAGCTACAATTGTATCTCTTCAGTTAGATAACCATTCGATTACCTATCCTAAAGGAGTTATAGAAGATGTTTGGTAAAAGTTGATAAATTTACCTTTCTTATGGATTTTATTGAATTAGATATGCAGAAAGATAAAGAATTCTTATCATTTTTGAAAGACCGTTCCTTGTCACTGGAAGAGCTTTGATAGATGTACATAAATGAGAACTAGAGAGTTAGCGATCAAGAGGTCACATTTAATACTGCAAAATTAATGAGATACTGACCAAAGAAAAATATGTTGAGATTTTCATACCTATTTTACACTGATTTTGATGATATTGCACTTTAAAGAATGGTATTTTTGATGTTTTGTTGCAAGTATGATGAATTATGGTCATTAGAGCAAAACGAGGCAAAAAGGAGTAAATTTGGAGTGAAAAGGACAAAAATATGAAGATTTGAACTAGGGCGCCGACAGCAAGCCCAACGGCGCCGACGGTGAGATTTTCTCGAGATTATAGATCAAATATTTTAGAAGGCCCGCCTACGGCACAGTTGAAGTCGCCGACGGCGCCGTTGAAGCCCTTTGAGACAACCGAAGGCGCCGTTGAAGCCGCCGACGGCGCGATCGACAGTTATCTCAACGGGTGCATTGAATGTGGATGATTTGTTAAGGGATGCTTAGGCAACTCTTGGAAAAACTCTTCTACAACTTTAAGAGAAGATTTTGGCCGAAAATAGGGTGAGGTTCAGAGAAGTTCAAGAGCCCCAGTAATTTGTAGAGAGTTTAATTTAGGGTTAGCTTGTGAGGAATTATTCGAGAGATTGTAAGAGTGGAGGGAAAGTGAGAGATTTCATCCTCCTTGCCATTTCTAAGGAAAATTTTGTGTACTGTAATAAAAGGAAGAGATTTAGAGGAACTTCGAGGAGTTTACTTGGGGAGGAATTAGAGATAAGTGGTATTCACTTATTGTAGTTTGTATGACTTTACTTTTATATATAAATTCTAAGTTTTGTCGTATCTTCTTGATGAGTTCTGAGTAGTTTTCTCTGTCTTTCTCATTGTCATGAGATTTTGTGAAATTGTGATTTGAATTGGTTGAGCCATTAAAATGTTAAAGAAGTTGTGATGATCTTTTTACTTCAATCTTAATTTACTTTCAATCTGGCCAATTGATTTGTTAAA
>NW_018242848.1:7077-7981 GCF_001263595.1 Phalaenopsis equestris
GAATTAGTTAATTAAGAGTTTATTAAAATTACATTTTTATTTCAATTTCCTATTAGTGACAAATATGTAATTTGAACTATATTGTTGTGATTAAGTACTAATTTTTTTAAATCGTAGTTCGTAGCCTCTAATATTACTCCCTATGGGATCGATATCTAGGACGCCATTAAAGCCCTATATTACTTGAGCGATACATATACTTACGTTGATAAGTGTGACTTTATCATTATTGAATATTTTATATATACATATTTATCGAATCTATAACCGTTGTCAAGTTTTTGGTGCCGTTGCCGATGAATTAAATCTTCTAGCACTAGTATTAAATTCTTGTATTTTTAAGCATATATAAAGTCGCCGTCAAGTTTTTGGCGCCGTTGCCGGGGAGTATACAAGAATCATAATTAGAGTAACGGACAAATTAGGACTGTTAGAAAATTTTTTCTGGAATTGCAACTTATTTTCATATTTAGTTAACTGGTTTTCTGTGTATTGATTTCAATTGTATGCATAAATTTGGACCTAAAAATTTTATACCCTACGATTCAGAATTAGAACACAATGTTCGAAGAATTAGAAAACTAAGAAGAGAACCTAGAACACAACGGAAAACAATGTAAATAGTCAAGGAATAGAAAATGAACACCAACCTAGACCTTTACGAGATTATGCAAATCCTACAGCAGATGAAATTCTCTTATCTATCCAAAATCCTGATATAGCTGCTAATTCATTTGAGCTTAAATCTGCTATTATCCAAATGATACAAAACAATCAATTCTGAGGTACACCAAATGATGATCCTAATTTATACCTCGCTAGTTTTTTTAGAACTTTGTGCTACCTTTAAATATGACAGAGTTTCAAACGATGTTGTTAGACTTAGACTTTTTCCTTTTTCACT
>NW_018242848.1:8802-9388 GCF_001263595.1 Phalaenopsis equestris
GAAAACTAAAAAAGAGAAAGTGGATACAGAAAAAAAAAGGGAAAAGGATCACCCAGATTTAGATTATCCACTTACACCAATGAAAATTACTGTGGAGAAACCTCCACCACCTTTTCCTCTAAGATTGAAGCAACACAAAAAGGATAAACAATTTTATAAAAATTCTTAAGAAATTAACGGTAAATATTCCCTTCGTAGAGGCTTTAGAGCAAATGCCCAATTATATGAAGTTTATGAAATATATTTTGAACAAGAAAAGGAAGTTCACTGATAATGAAACTGTTGCACTTAACGAAGAGTGTAGTGCAATTATTCAGAAAAAGCTTCCTAAAAAATTAAAAGATCCAGGTAGTTTCACTATACCGTGTACTATCGGTGAAAAATTTTATGGAAGAGTATTATGTGATATGGGAGCCAACATTAATCTTATGCCACTATCAATCTTCAAAAGATTAGGATTACGAGAAGTCTCACCTACTTCTATAACTCTTCAGTTAGCGGATTGTTCAGTTACTTATCCTAAGGGAGTTATAGAAGATGTGTTAGTAAAAGGTGATAAATTTATCTTTCCTGTGGATTTCATTGT
>NW_018242848.1:9739-10770 GCF_001263595.1 Phalaenopsis equestris
CTGATAAGAATCTAGTTTTGTCAATTATAAAACCACCTGAACTTGAGTTGAAAATATTGCCTAACCACTTGAAGTATGTGTTTCTGGGAAACTCATCTACACTACCTGTTATTATACCTTTAAAATTAAATGATTTGCAAGAACAAGGACTTTTGGATACATTAAAAAGATATAAGAAAGCTTTTGGTTGGACCTTAGCTGATATTAAGGGAATCAGTTCTTCAATCTGTATGCACAGAATTATACTAGATGAACAATATAAACCAAGAGTTGATCCACAAAGAAGATTAAACCCGCAAGAAGTAGTTAAGAAGAAAATTTTGAAATGGTTAGACACTGGAATTATATATCCTATTTCAGATAGTGCGTGGGTAAGTCCAATTCATTGTGTTCATAAAAAAGGAGTGACTATTGAAATAAAAGAGAATAATGAATTAATATCTATCAGACAAGTTACTGGGTGGCGTATTTGCATTGATTATAGAAAATTAAACACTGCCAGAAGGAAAGATCACTTCCCTTTACCATTTTTAGACCACAGTAGATAAACTGCTGGGCACAAATATTTTTATTTTTTAGATGGATATACTGGTTACCATCAAATTCCTATTGCTCCTGAGGATCAAGAAAAGACAACATTTACTAGTCCTTTTGGAACTTTTACTTTTCGAAGAATACCTTTCGAATTATGTAGTGCACTTGCAACATTCCATAAATGTATGATGTCTATATTTAGTAAGTTAAATGATGATGGATTGGAAGTATTTATGGATGATTTCTCTATATTTGGAACATCATTTGATGCATGCTTAAATTATCTTGAAAAAGTTTTGGAGTTATGCGAAAGAACTAATTTAGTTCTAAATTGGGAGAAATGTCAATTTATGGTTGCAGGAGAAATTATGTTAGGGCATAAAATTTTGAAACATGTTATGGAAGCAGACCCTGCATAAATTCAAGTTATATCTAAATTAACACCTCCTATTACTGTAAGAGAGGTTAGGAGTTTTCTTGGACATGTTGGTTTTTAC
>NW_018242848.1:11644-15813 GCF_001263595.1 Phalaenopsis equestris
TACTCTCTTTAGAGATGTTTACAGATACATAAAAACTTTTGATCAATGCCAACGAGTAGGCAATATATCTTGAAGAAATGAAATGCCTTTGAATTTCATGTTAGACGTTGAGATCTTTGATATTTGGGGATTAGATTTCATGGGACCATTTATTCCTTCATCTGGGAACTTATACATATTAATTGCAGTAAACTACGTTTCAAAGTGGATTGAAGCACAAGCTTTATTTTGTTGTGACGCTAAAAGTGTTTGAAGATTTTTAATGAAAAATATTTTCACTAGATATGGAATACCGAGAATCATTATCACTGATAGAGGATCCCATTTTAGGAATAAATACATTCAGAGATTGACAGGAAAGTTTAATATAATTCATAGAATCTCTACTTCTTATCACCCTCAAACCAGTGGTTTAGCTCAAGTTTTTAATAGAGAGATTAAATAAATACTTGAGAAAAATGTAAACCCTCGTAGAGTAGATTGGTCCACTAGATTGGATACCGCATTATGGGCTTACACTGCTTATAAAACTCCTATCGGAATGACTCCTTACAGGGTGATTTTTTAAAAGACTTGTCACTTAGCAGTAGAATTGGAGCATAAAACGTATTGGGCGATTAAAGAATTTAATTATAATTTGAAAGATGCTGGTGAGAAGAGATTGTTACAATTGAATTAATTGGAAGAATTAAGAAATGAATCTTATGATAACGATAAAATTTGTAAGGAGAAACTAAAGTTATAGCATGATTGGAAGATTAACCAAAAGAAATTTAACCTAGGACAAGAAATTTTTCTTTACAATACAAGGCTGAAGTTTTTCTCTGGGAAATTGAAGCTTCTTTGGTTAGGACATTTTACTGTGACTCAAGTTTATACTTACGGAGCTATTGAAATTGAAGATCAAAAGACTGGGAATAGATTTAAAGTAAATGGACACAGATTAAAGTTTTATTTTGAGGGTAAAAGACCAAATTCTAAAGAGGTTTTAATGATCACTCATCCTGAATAGTATCTGAATAGGTCGGGCTGACGACGTTAAACCAAGCGCCTTATAGGAGACAACCCATAGTTATCTTTATTTTTATTGTGATTATAGTAGTCTTTTTTTTTAAATTATCATTAGTTTGTGGTAGTATTGAACTCTACTACTCATATTTATCCTTGAATCATCATAAAAATTGGATCCATAGAAAAAAAATTCGAATGCATTCAGACCAAAGACAAACTGTGAAATTTTTTCCTTGGGCGCCGACGACAGGTTTTTCCAGAGAGTCCAGGCAATTAATTCTAAAGGCTCGCCGATGGCGCACTCACCGCCGCCTCAACGCCGCTGACGGTGCCATCGATGCCGCCAACGGCGAGGACAGTGGGATGAAGGTTTCTACAGTTTGAAAAGACCATTTTTGGCAGTTTTAGGCGGAAGTTACTCACTATAAACTTCCAAATTCAGTTCCTAAGTTTGTATTTCCCCAAAAATGAATTGAAACTCCACCAAATTCATCCCTATGGCATCCAATTCCTCTGAAAATCATAGATTGCGAGTGTTCAACCGGAGAACGGTCATTAGTTCCGAGGCGCAGCGAATCTTCAACAAAGTGCTGACAAAGAAGAGATTAATCAAGGAAAGAGGATTCGTGAATCGAGGATTGAATAATCCTTTGACGACAATTGAAGAGATGATTGTGCAACAAAGATGAGAAGTGTTGTGCTACCTACAGCTGCCATAGTTGTTCCTGTGGTGAAAGAGTTTTATGTTAATTTACATGGAATCAACCAGGGAGTCGTATATGTGAGAGGTAGATGGATAACTTTTACTCCTGCACAGATTAATGAGTTATATATGATCGAGAATGTTAATGTCTGCCATTATTACAACTTCGTCCCGACAAGAAACCTGATGAATGATATCTACCAGTGTTTGACGGACGAAATTGAAGACTGAGAAATGAGAGAAAACGGGTATGTTAGTCTTTCTGCGACACTTCTAAACCCCGTTTCTAAACACTGGCACTTCTTCATTTCTGCAAAACTAATAAAGATGAAAGATGATGAAGATCAGTAATGTTACTAAGGAAAGTGCTATTCTGATGTACTGCATCCAAATGGGACTGCTGACTCATATTGAATTGATAACTGCGAAGTCTATTTTAGGCCTGATCTTTCATGGATCAACTTATGGGCTTGGACAACCTTCAATAATTTTCTTACTTTGCAGTCAGTTCCAAGTATATTATGAGAATTGGGAAAAGGTACTTCTACCTTGGAAGCATTTGGACACAACCGAGAAATTCCCAGCCAATGAAGATGAAAATGATATGACTATTATTGTAGATCAATCTTCTCAGAATTCACTGCCTATTTAACCTTTAGTTTTGGACAAGCCACTAGTGATCCTGTGCAGAATCAAGAAATTGGAGAAAGAGATACAAAATTTTATAAATGCAATTAACAATAACTCTGATTTTTTTGATCATCTAGACTGGAGGATGAAAGAGCATTTTGATCACTCTGAACATATCAAAGGAAGTTTGATATGATTGATGAGAAAGATGGGATTGATGGAAGAGGACTCTACTGAAGAATTTCCATACCGACCCTTCTATAACCTCTTCATTCATGTTCAATCAATGAGTCAGAACTATTCAAACTTTAGATTTGTCAATGTTATTTATGGCATCTCTAGTAAGGGTAAGGAATAATATTGCTCCTATTTGGCACAATAAAACTTAAATACTTTCACGACATAATTCCAATACTTGTTAATGATTCATGATAAGGAAAAAGATGTTTTATTTGTATTTCTTTCATCTTACAAAAATCTAGTTAAATATAGTTGATTGTTTACTTTATTTTCAATTATCAAAATTACCAAAAAAATCGAACTTTTATTCCTACCATAATATTTATAGTTTGAGTAAGACTCTTTTTCAAAGTGAATCTTATTATCTAACTTCTTCTTAAAAGTTTGTAGTTCTCTCTATGGGTTTGATATTTTGGGGCTTAATCAAAAAGTCCTCTTTTACTTGATAATGATACGTATACTTGCGTAGTATCCCAATATTTAAATATAACAGTTGTACTTTTACTTTCCTGGTGTTGACCTCACTTTTGGTTGAGGATTAGTTTTTCCCATTTGGTAGCCTAAGGTCTATCCATAGAACTTTCCTATTGACTATTCGTAGAAAACTAGACATGGAACCCTCACCATTAGAAATTTTATCGTCTTCTTTACTCAACTTGAAGTTCCACATAATGATCCTAACCTCTAGCACTTAGTAGGTGGGGTCACTATATGGGAAACTCAAGATGAGCCACCCTTAGGACTACTAAACCTAAGGGTTAACCCTGGGTGTTGGTCTAGAGCTAAGGCACTCACGACACTCACTACACCCACTACACTCATCTAAACTCTCAATCACTCACAACCATAAACTCAATTTTCTAGCCAAGGTCCCTTGATCTTTTTGGGATACTCATGTAGATGGTCCCCTAAACCTACCAGCCCTAGGGTTATGGTTTGGCTAAGGCCACTATGTAGAGGAACCAAAATGGGGTTTCCATTGGTCCATGGCTTGTTCGTGATGGTTGGTACCTCAACTATACAAAAATACCCATCTTGACCTTTTGCCCTTAAAATACCCCAAAAATCCCAAAGTTGGTCAAAATCCTCAAATCCATCCAAAATTCCCAAACTTGATCAAAATTCAATCCAAACCTTTTAAAAACCTCCAAATTATCCAAAATTACCCAAAATCTCCACAGATGGCCAAATTACCACAATACATCTCCATAATCCAAAATCCCACAAATTCCAAACTAGCCCAAAATCCCAAAAATTCCAAAAATTCCTAGAAAATATTAGTAAATCAAAAATATTCCTAATATCATTTATCTCAACTACCACAAGACCCAATTTGGCTAATTTGACCATTTTTAACCAAAATCACCAAATTTGCATTTAAAGGGCCAAATTTCCCCAAATTCAACTAAAATGTCCATCAATTTGATCTCAATTTTCCCCAATTTCAATCCTAAACTCAAATAAACTTTTGATATAACCAAAATAAACCAAATACAAGCCTAATTGGCCCATTATTTGAGCCCAATTTTGATTTTGGTTAAAACCCCAATTTTGACCATATGACCTAATCTCACCAAATTGAACC
>NW_018242848.1:15971-17619 GCF_001263595.1 Phalaenopsis equestris
CAAATTGGCATCCAATTCATGTTGAAAACTCTTCATGAGGTCTTTATTGACCATTTACAACAATAAATTTGGACTTAGCCCAAGGCTAACCCAAGCTAGACCCAAGCCTAGCCCAACATGACCGAATTGATTAAAATTGAAATTCCCTCAAATTGACCCTTCAATTGAAATCACAACCACTTCCACTCTTCACCAAAGTTGTTCCTTATGATCATCTACACCAAAATCAACATTTATTTTGGCCAATTGACATGGTTAACCTAGCCCAAACCCAAGACTTGGTCATTTGTACCCATTTGGACTCATGCACAAAATGTGACCTAACCATTCTAAAGTCACCAAATTAACTCCATCACAGCCATTAGTTGGACTTGGTGACAAGTCCAAACACCATGAAACCACCTAAATCAAGCCATGGACCAAAGGTCCCCCAAATCAAGGGATGTTATTCCAAAAATGCATGTGCTTAAGATATCCTTACCAAAATTAGGTATTATTGCACTAAATTATTGTGACATATTCACCTGGTGTTGACCTCACTTTTAGTTGAGGTTTAGAAACTTCTTTAGTAGCCTAGGTCTAGCCATAGGACTTTCCTATTGACTAGTCTTAGAAAATTAGAAAAGGTACCCCCACCATTAGAAATTCAAAACTTTTCTTTTTTACTCAACTTGAAATTCCACATAATGATCTTAACCTCTAGCATTTAGTAGATAAGATCATTATAAGAGAATTCAAGAAGAGTCCCTATAGGATTACTTGGCTTTAGGATTGACCCTAGGTGGTGACTTGGAACTAGGATACACCATATCTTCACAATACATTTCCCTAAGATCACCTCAGTGCATTCCAACCATTTCCTTTCACAAATTCCCGTTGTCGGAGCTCAATTTTGAGCTTGGAACCTTGCCAGATACCAGGACAGAACCCAATACACCTCCAAAGTCCACCCAAAATCAAATTAACTCTACCCACACATTCACAATAGTGAAAGATGCCAAAGCCCCATAAAATCCCCCTTCCACAGAGCCTCTACCATAGCTCTAGACGAACACCTAAATCCGCTCATGATCGAATTCATACCTAGGCCTCACACTAAGAACAGAAGCTTAATCCCTATCCTCCTTGAACCTCAACAAACGTTCCAAGACCCTCTGATCGAAGCTTCACTTCTAAGAGCAAAGATATAAAACATCACCTCCTCCCAAGCCTATTTTGATTCTCCATTTACTCGGGCTTGATTTCATGACATATTAACCGTATGGATGTATTCGTCTCAATAAGACGAGCATTTTAAAAAAAAAATACTTAATTTAGTTGAGAAATGAGTGAGATCATAAGCCTTGAAGGTGGATGGCTCCTGACCTAAGCCATTGGGGACGATGACCACGCGCCGTCCGATCGCGCGTGTATCAAATGGATGGCCAAGATTAAGGCGTACAATGCTTCTTTACATAAACAGTGGGATGTGTGGCTGCTGGAGTGGACAGCGGCATCAAATAGAAGCGTACTGCATGGAGTTTTGGAGCTTCCTAGGATCTATATGGCGCCGCGTGGATAAGTAGAAAAACAGAGCTTTTTCTAATTATTTAAACTCCCCTAACTTAAAAAATCCCATAACTTTGTGTAGAAAAATCACAAAAATAAA
>NW_018242849.1:0-249 GCF_001263595.1 Phalaenopsis equestris
TCCTATTTGGCACAACACATTTAGCATACTTTCACTATAGAATTTCTATATTTATCATTGATTCATACTAAGGAAAAAATATTTTATTATATTGCCTTTATCTTGTAAGTATTTTACTTAAGTTAATTAGTTGCTTACTTTATTTTCAATTATCAAAAATTACAAAAAGAATCGAACTTTCATTCCTATATAAATGAAAATAACTTATGTATAAAGGTAAGTTATTTACTTGTTGTAGTTTGTATGACT
>NW_018242850.1:0-2329 GCF_001263595.1 Phalaenopsis equestris
GTTTTCTAGACCTCAACCGAAAGTGAGGTCAACACAACCATAAGTGAATGGCTTTAGCAAAATGGAATTTAGTTTGACAAAATAAAGGTGGAGAACAAATAGAACCCATAATAACTTGATTGTGTTTAGGTAGTACTAGGTTACTTCACTAATGAGAAAATAGTCTCTCATATCTTGCTCCAGCAATCTTAGCCTATCTAATGCTTTACGGTATCGTATTGCCCAAGCTGATTCGGGCTTCTCCACAAGTTGCTTTGGTAGTCACTGATCGAAGGCTGAAGGATCCACTTATTCTTCCTCTTTACCCATGTTTTTTAATCCTCATTCCTTTTATACAAATGTCTAATTTTGTACTGTTCGAAACCCACGACTCCTTGGAACCAATGCTGACCAACATTATACCACCATCATTGAAATTTTTTATGAATAATATCAAAAATCTCACCCAAAACCCATTATTAGTTTAAAATTATCACATATGGAAATCCTAAATATTAAAAGCATTCACGACTGATGCATTTATTGGATTTTTACAAGGCATACTCCCTGCCCACTGATATTCCATCCTTCTACAATTGAAACTCCCAAATCCAAATCCACAATATATGAGTTAGATTCTGATAGATCAAAACTTGACAGTTGTTTTGTGTTTTTTTCAACTCTCCAATAGTTTTTTCTTATCTTCTACACCTATCTACCATTGTTGAGATCTGGAACACCATAGCAAAGTGCCTCCACCCGACCATCATATCACACCTGATTCAATTGAAAAATGAACTCAACAACCTATCAATGAATTCCCAATCAATGAATCAATACCTCTAAGCCATTGAATCATTGGTCAACAATGTATCAGTAGTAGGACACCTAGGTAGTGAAGATATTATTCCCTAAACACTGAGTAGACTGCTGGCTAACTACTAAGCATTTAAGACATCAATACACACTTGACTGCAACTCATGATGCTGAACAACTTTTATTCCCTGTTGTCCGGTGTCGAGATCAGTCAAACAAATGATAATCATAAATTGAAACGCATTGCAAACCCACAACTGACCCTCACAGCATCCCAAGGCAGATAGAACAACTCATCGAGGGGGCAAGCCATTAATTAACAAGCATCGATATTTAGATCTTAAACTGGATGCACTCAATCCCACACTCCAGTAGTCTGCCAAATCTACAACAAGTTTGGGCACTCTGCTACAAACTACTGGCCTTGACCCAATCTCGAATGTGTATCGACCAACCGAGCATTGCAAGCTGACACATCTTGGATTATGGATTCAGTCCTTATGACACACCTAAATGCTGACTTCAAATAACTACAAGTTATTGCTCTTGCCAAGGGATCAGTCAGACATACACATGATAATATACTTCTTACACCTACTCGTACACTTCGTCTCCCTATTATCTGACATGTATCATCATTTTCTGACAATTATATGTTAGTTCTTAAACTTATTGCTGATAATAACATGGCTATTCTATTTGATCGTATTGGTTTTCTCATCTTTGTTATGCATACCCACCAAATCTTGCTATGCGGACACAACTCTAACGGGTTATATTGCATCACTACTTCTCAACCCAAATTGAATAGTCCAACAGTCCAATTGATCATCAAGCTTTGATTGCATCCACTCAAATGTCTAATATTTGACATAAAAGACTTGGACATTCTTACTAAGACACTCTCTACAATTTATCGAAATCTCAACCAACACTTGACATCCCCAACCATCTACCACTACGTGATAGTTGTAAATGTAATAATAATCATAAGAAACATTTTTCTTCACATTCTTTAAGCATGTATTTACCTATCCAACACGTCCATTTTGATGTATGGGTCCGTCCCCAACACCATCCAATCATGTTTTGAAATTATCTAATTTTCATTGATGAGTATTCCAATAATTGTTCGCTATACCCTATGATGTATAAATTTGAACTTACAGAAAAATACATTGCATGCATCCAAATGATAAAGAATCAATTTCATACCAACATAAGAATATTCAGATCTGATGGGGGTTGTGAATATAACAACTCAAACCTTAAACATGTTTTTACCCAACAAGGTATAATTCACCAATTTTCATGCCCATAAACCCTTCAACAAGATGGAGTCTCAGAATGTAAACATTGTCGTCTGATTGAAACCACTAGAACACTCTTATATGATGCCTTCCTCCCACTCAAATTTTGGCTTGAAGCACTACTAATAAGAATTTTTCTCATTAATCTAAGGCCCTCCAAAAATACCCATTCATATACTGCACATGAATTTTTTTATAATAAGACACTTAAAAACTCACAATT
>NW_018242851.1:0-487 GCF_001263595.1 Phalaenopsis equestris
ATAAATAAATAAATATATATATATATATATATAAATTAAATAAAAAAGTATTAACTATAATATAAAAGTGAAAATAAAAATTTAATAATACTAATTTTTAAAAACTAAGAGCTTGTTTGATATCACTTTTGTTCTCTATTTTAGTTGATATAATTTTTATATATTTTAGTTTTTTATCTTCAAAAATAAATTGAATTGTATTTAAAAATAGTCAAAATTTACAGAAGCAAGCAGATATTATTTTGTATTGTATTAAGATTTAATTTTTCTTAAACAACTATTCATTAAAGGAAAAAAAAATGATCATTACGTTTTTTTAGCGCTGAATTGTTATGTATTTACATAGCTAACATCTAAAATTTATTTTTTTTTTCTTTCATACCCCCAGTTCTTTCATATCACATCTAATATATCAGTTTTTTAAATTTTAAAGATTAAATATACGTTTTCATATATATATGTAAGACGTCATTTATGTAAAAATTGA
>NW_018242852.1:0-306 GCF_001263595.1 Phalaenopsis equestris
CTTGCACTTTATTTACATTATAATAAAGGCCTATTTTACTATTAAAATTCGTTGTGATTGCATTAAGACCTGAGAGGACTGTGTAATTCTCGACAAAGTAGAACTGCATTCAAATTCCATGGATGGTTAAGTTCATGGGAGAAGAATGCAAATAAAAAGAGAAATATACTTTGATGGGCATAGAATTGGAGATTTTAGGATGATAGACTAAAATCCCCAATTTGGTCCTATTGTTTGAGTACTGAACCGAAGATGTTAGCCCTCAAGTGAAGGGAACGCGGGAGCTCCGAAGTGAGAGCCAGTATC
>NW_018242853.1:0-239 GCF_001263595.1 Phalaenopsis equestris
TGGGATTGTTGGTAGGTGATTGGGATGGTTGGGTGATAGTTGGAAGGTGGCGATTGTAACAGGGAACGAATTTTGGGTGGCTAAGTCAGAAAGCATGGAAATGACAAAAAAAGGGAAGGCTTGTGGGGTTGAGCTGGTGATGTCAGATGGAGGACAGAGATATAACAGCAAGGGGATGGATTAGAGGGGTGCAACAACAAAGGTAAGGGTCTGAAAGGTGGTTGGGACAACAAAGGGCG
>NW_018242854.1:0-661 GCF_001263595.1 Phalaenopsis equestris
CTTCAAGGCCAAGTACATTGCCATAGTTTCAGCCTAGATAGCATCCTATGCAATAGTTGGTGATTGGTAATGAAGCACACAATTACCCTTACAATCTCTGAACACTTCTCCAGTGCCAGCTCTTTTTGGGTAAAAGCTTCCATCTATGTTTAATTTGAGAAAAGGGTGTGTGGGCTTATTCCAGAAAACCTTCTTCTATTGGTATCTGAGAGGACTGACAGTGCCTTGCATTTTCAAGATTTTGGGGAAGTTATTCCATTTAATGAGTTTTCTAATGAAGGCCATACAGTTTGTGACAACCTTCTTTGTGCTTAGCCGATGTTCTTCATATTTTATTTAGTTTCTGGCTGTCCATATAAACCAGGCAGCAATGAAAGGGAGGGCCCCCAATTTATTGTCATTCCATCCCCTCCAGCAGGTAAAAAGGCATTGTCATTCCAGGATAATGGTGTTGATCTTTAGCTAAGTCATCATTGACCTCCAGATTTCCTAAGAGACCTGGCATGTAAAAAACAAATGCCTAGCTGATTCCTCAGCCATCTTGCATAGACAACAGATTGAGGGGCCTCTCAGACCCTTAAGCCTGAGTATATCATCAGTAGAAAGTAAATTGTTGAAGCATCTCAAGCTGAAAAAGGACATGGAAGGTGAGACGAATTTA
>NW_018242855.1:0-903 GCF_001263595.1 Phalaenopsis equestris
GCATTCCTGTACTTGCCTCCTCCGCGCTCGCACTTCACAGAGCTTCTTCCTCTCTTCCTTCAATTGGATAAGGCGTCACAATCCTTTCCTCCAATAGAGCCGCTCGACATTCATTTAAGTTGATTGTGACAATATATAAGGAGAACTCACCTCCTTAGATTCCCAACCATCTCACTTCATCTCCCCCCTCTTTTGTTGCCCGACTTTTCACTTCCTCTCGCCCTCTTTAGTTGTCCGGCTCCTCACTTCCTCTCCCCATCTTCAATTCCTTTAGTATTTGAAATGAAGCCTCACAAAAGGGGTTGATGAAGTATAATGCATAACCATCTTTTAAAAATTCAAGAAGGGTTGAGGAAGTATAATGCATAACCATCTTTTAACAAATCAAGAGGAGTTCATTCAAGATGACAAATTTGGGGCTTTAATTGATTTTCAACTTTTTTTGCCACATGACACTCTTCATGGATTCTAGCAAACCACAACTTACTATTATGAGACTTCTAGCGAATGTTTCCACAAATCTTACTAGTGAAATGTTAATAGCCTTTCCTTCATAGTAATTCCATATAAAATTTAGGAGCATGAACATACCTGCTGCCCAGTTCCTATGCATTTACATTTCTAAAACCTAAACTTTAATTTTTATATTTATACCACCCAAATCTTTCATATAACACTAAAAATACCACTATTTTAACATTTAAAAGGGAAATACAACCTTTCATGCAAAGTTATGGTGTAATGTACGTAAAAATTGAAGTTTAGTTGTTAGATATGTAAACAAATAAGAATTTAGAGTTATGTATGTAAATCTTCCTAAAATTTAATCCTCCTATATGTCAAATATTGTTTTATATATCAAATATTCTTCTTCCCTTATTCATTTTGAATCAATTTATTCTT
>NW_018242856.1:0-6141 GCF_001263595.1 Phalaenopsis equestris
AGCAATATTATGCATTAGAAATATTCTAATAAAATTTACTTTCATTGTCATATCACATAGAAATGTTGTTGAAGAGGTGCAAGCTTAAGGGTATGGTGTAATGTCCCGTTTTTATTAATAGGGGGAGAGAAATCAAAGAGCCAAAGGGAGGACACGAAGAGGAAGCGAAGGGTTAGGAAACCAAACAGAGTGGGAGAGGAAATGAACCCAAGGGAGATAAAGTGAGAGGTTAGGGAAGCCAAGGAGGTCATTTCGCCTATAAATTGACGCGAGACAGAGGAAGATTGAGATGTAGAAGCAACCCTAAAGACTTATTGGTTGAGTCGATTGACACTGAAGAAGGAGGAAGGAGCGGCTCGCAACTTTGATGCTGAAGGAGGAGAGATTGTGCCCTGACTGATCTAGGAAGAAAGAGGAAAGGCGGGTGATCTCATTTGTGTGGTCTGAGAATAGAGAAGAAGAAGACGAGAAGGGTTGAGTTTGTGCGGGAGAGAAAGCTGAAATCAAGCTCTCGATCCGGATCACTCATGAGTAGGAAGGAGGAAGAGGAGGGCGCATGTGGCTGTAAACGTCTCAATCAAAAGTTGTGGAATTAGAACAAGCTTTGCTGGGAGGAGATGACTAGGACTGCAGCTCGCTGGTAAGGGGCTGACGGGCGGGATTATGATGGTTGGAATGGTATTTAGGGAGTTTTGGTGGTGTTGTAGCGAACGGGAGAGGCCCCGCAATGGAAGGCAACAACTAGTGGAGGGGTAGGAGGAACCTAGAGGTGTTGCGTAGACTACGACAACGAAAGGTAATGCCTAGAAGAGCAACAGGGGTGCTGTAGTGGAGGACGGATGACACAGTGAGGAGGGAACAGAGCAGAGATACACACCACCTTGGCGAGATACATCCGTAGGACCACGCTGCCAAAGGATACAACCCTCGAAAGAGGGAAATACCAGGAACACAACCCGAAATCAGAAAATCAATCACACAAAAAGCTGGTTAGATCTGAGAGAGAACATGTATAAATAGGGAGGAGGGGAGACAACCTTAGAAAGGAGGAGAAGAGATGAAAAGAGTTTTAAGGAGCGAGCAACGACTATGCGGAGGAAGGTTGCTGTAATGGTTAGGAGGTGCGAGATTAGGGCATGAGGAGGGCTTAAATCGCGGAAGCAGAGCGAGATCGAGAATAAAAGGCACTAATGGATCGGTCCCAGTCCAACAGGGACGGTTTGACCAATTGAAAGCTACGCCTGATTCAATTGGTGTGATAAAGCCGCGGGCGAGCGGTCCCGCCTCAATTCCTGTGATTGGGGGAGCTTCGACATTTTGTAGTATGGAATGAGATCTACAACATTGAATGTTGTTGAAATTTTGGATGCAATTTTATATGCGTTGTCGTTCAATTTTTTTAAAATGCAAAATAGTCATCTGCTCTGTGCTTGAGTTTGTTGTATGCTTCTACTGGAAAGCGTTCTTTCTTGAGTCGTATCCATATAAGGACACATTGAAATGTCACTTTTTTCCAAGATTTGTTTGCTTAGGATTGATTTTTGTGGTTTTACTTAGAAATTACTTTTCCAATGTCCTCGTAGAGTTGTTGAATTTGGGAACACGTTCTGTAGCATCCTTGCTGATCTCGGTGGGGGGTAGAAGTGGGACTAACTCATGGGGTGTGATCGGGTTGCGGTTGTACACAGTTTTGAATGGCGTGTGGCCTGTAGTTTGGATTGTTGATCTGTTGTTGGTAAATTTGGCTGAAGCGAGAATGAGTCCCACTTTTTGATATTTTTACCTACGAAGTAACGAAGATAAGAAAATTCTTAAGACTCCTATTAACTACTTCAGTCTAACCATCTGTCTGAGAATATGTTGCAAAACTAAATTGGAGTTTTGTGTCTAATTTGCTCTAGAGGGTCCGCTAGAAGTGGCTCAATAATTTAACGTCTTGATCAGAAGTAATGGTTCTAAGAATGCCGTGAAGTCAGACGATCTCGCGGATGTACAAATCGACAATATGAGACACATCTAATGTCCGGGCAGACGATGATATGTCATCTTTGAGAATTGGTCAACTACAACCAAGATAGCCCTTTTTTCTTTGTGTGTGTGGTAGTGCTATTATAAAGTCCATGCTTACATCAAACCAAGGCACTTCAGGTACCGACAAAGGTGTGTGCAATCCTATATTTTGGCTTTGTTCTGGCGATATGACAGACCTTACATTGTCAGACGTGTCGCTCTACATCTCGTGTTAATCGGGGCAAAAAAAATGTTCTTTCACTATTGTGAGTTTTATCTCTACCAAAAGGGTCCATTAATCCGCTACTGTGGTTATCCTGGATGATAGTTTCACATAGTGAGCATCAGAGAGTGCACAATTTGGTGTGGAGGAACTAATAGTCGTACATTTGGTAGAATTGTCCGCGATGTTTCTCTCAACACCGTTCCCAGATTTTTTGGAAGTCTTCATCGGTTTCATATAAATCTTTTATCTTCAAAGCCTACGACGCGCAGCTGCAAGGATGTGATCAGAAGGTGGCAACGGCTCAGAGTGTCCGCGACACAGTTCTGGTTTTCAGCTTTGAGCTTGAGTACAAATTGGAAGGACGCTAGAAATTCTACCAACGTAGCATGACGCCCTTTGAGTTTATTTTGATAATTTAAAAATTTTATAGCCTCATGATCCGTGAAAAGAATCATAAAGAGATCCGTGAAGAGGGTGAACTCCTAGTGTTCTAATGCTCTAACAATGACATAAAATTTTGTCGTAGTGGAATATTTTTGTCTAGCCTTATTTAATTTTTTGCTAAAATAAGCTACGGGATGACCGCATCGACTTAATACAATGTCGATGCCTACGTTGAAAGCGATACACTCGACCTTGAATGGTTGGTTGAAATCAGGTAAGGCAAGAACTGGGGCTTGACTGACATTTTCCTTCAAGATGTCGAAGCTGGTCTAGGCTGTGGTTGTTTAAGTGAATTTTTTTTGTTTCAACAACTCTATGAGGGGGGCAGTGATAGTGCTGGAGCTGCGAACGAATCTTTGGTAGGAGGCTAGCCCCAAAAATTGTCGAAGCTTGGTAAAAAGATTGAAGCGCAGTTCAGCTTATGGTTGCTTCGATCCTTTTTGGGTTCATTTGTATCCCTGTGCTCGACAAAATATAGCCTCAAAAACAGATTGAGTTTGTTAGGAAGTGACTCTTCTTGGGATGGCCGTACAGTTGTTCGGATCGTAAGATTTCAAAGACCGCCCGTAGGTGTTGTAGGTGGTATTCCTTGGATTTTCTATAAACCAAGATATCGTCAAACTAGATCACCATGAATTTCTCATAATGAGCTCGAAAGACTTGATTCGTTAGGCTAACGAAGGTGTTGGGCACGTTGGACAGGCCGAAAAGCATGATTGTTCATTAATAAAGGCCATCTCGTGTTTTAAGATGGTTTTCCACTCGTTTCCCAGCCACATTCTGATATGGTGGTAACCACTCTGTAGGTCAGTTTTTGAGATGTTGGTGCCATACATTTGATCTAAAAGATCGTCGAGGTGTGGTATGGAAAAGCCATATTTGATTGTAATTTTATTGATGACACGACTGTCAATGCACATTTGTCAGGAGCCATCTTTCATGGGTGCGATGAGAGAGGGGACAACACATGGACTGGTGCTTTCGCATACTAATCCTCTCTTAACAAGATCTTGCACCTGACGTTGGAGTTCTCGTACTCTTCAGGTTGTAATCGATAGGCAGGTCTATTTGGTAGAGCCAACCCTGGTATGAGGTCGATGGCATCTTGGATGCCCCGTAGTGGGGGTAATCTGTCTGGGAGACTCGTCGGTCATGACATCTTGGAAATCATGTAGGAGTGGTTGGAGTTGTGTGGGGATCTCACTATCTGTGTCAGTACCTTTTGGGAGGGCCAAATCTAGTGTTATCAGCGCATTGCGGGCAGATTGTAGGAAGTTGACCCTTGAGATTAATGAGTCTTTGATGTCGACCATGGGACGCCCATCTTTTACATGCAATATTATGTTGTATTTTCCATACTTGTTGAATTTGTATATGTTTTTGAAGCAGTCATGCTGTATTTTTCGGTCGAATTGCCATGGTCGTCCCAAGAAAATGTGCATGCATCCATTGGGAGAACATCACACCAAACTTGTTCTTGTAGTTGATTGCTGATGGAGAGTTGAACTAAACATTGTTAGTCGACGCGAATCTCGTTCTTCTTTTTGAGCCAAGTGAGAGAGTAGGATCGTTGGTGTTTCTGTGTGACTAAACCTAACTTTTTGACCACTAGGCCAGATATAACATTTTCTAAGCTATTGTCATCGATGATTAAACTACAGATTTTGCCCTTGAAGGTGCATGTGGTGCGAAAGATATGTCGTAGTCATGACAGATCTTTTCGAGTTCTGATAGAAGGACCCTTCATATGACTAATAGTTTGCCTTTGTCACTGGGGAGGGGAATTGATTCTTTTGAATCATCCTTGAATTGAGTTTCCTCGACTTTCTTAATTTCTTCAACAACGCCTTCTTCAGCAAATGAGACAATGCGGGTGGTGGGGCAATTGGCAGCTCGTGGCACCTAAAACATTTTGTGCAGGAATTGTTCTGGAGGAACATCCTCTTTCAGGTTTCATGTCGTTCGGGTGGTTTTCATGCTTCCTGGGAGTGACTTACCAGCTTCTGTCATGGTTTTGTTGGTAGACATGATTTGAGGTGATGGTTGCAGTGGAAGGAGTTTTGAGATTTGGTCAGCTTCTTTTATCGTTCCACTTTCAATGCAAGGGTCTGGACATCATTTAGCATCCAATATGGTTGGAGTTGGACAATGTTGCTAATGACGGGTTTTAAACTGCTGAGATAACGGGCAATTGTGTGCTCTTCTTGCTTGATCAGGTAGCACTTCATATGTAGATGACCGATAGATCACGTTGCTACAGGCTATGGAGCCGGAGGAACATACCCTGATGATAGTGGATTGACATGTATTTTTTTTGCATTGCATTTTTTCATTTTGCCTAATTAATGATCTTGTCATCCCCGTCGCATTGTCGTTGCCATTGCAAGTTGTCCCACCATAACATTGCATTTTTCTTTAGTTTCTTCGCGGCGAGCTTAACCATTTTGTCCTAGGGTACCTTTTTGCAATCAAATATTTGTTTGATCTCTTGCATCCAATCGATGAAGTCGTCAGGGTCTATGCTCCCGTCGAATTCCGAAAGGTCCATTTTGATGCTACAATCGTGATGGATGTTGAACGTGGGCTCCTCCCGAGGTCTCATATAATATTGAATGCCAAAGTGACATGGGTGATACTCGTCATCGCTGACATCATTGCAGTGAAACAGATTTAGGTCGTCATTGCGGTTTCCTCTTCGACACTCGATCAAAGAGTAAAGTCGCCTTGAGTGTCGTCGTCCATCTCAACCAATCGTTGTTGTAAGCGACGAATCTCTCGTTGTATTTTTTTCCCGGTTTGGGTCTGGCGCATATCGATCCGAAGGCATGATCAGAAGTATTTTGGGAAAGAGAAAAGAGAAGGGAGAAGAAAGAGACAAGAAGAGAAGGACGAAAGGGATGGGGGAATAGGTGGGAAGGAAGAGAAAAAAATTGTTGGATTGAATGGTGGTGGATGCTAGTGACCCTAGGTTTTGGCTTGCTCTAATACCAAATGATACCAGAGTTAATTCAAACCACAGCTCGAACACGACTATTTATATTGCTGAAATTATAAAAGACGAGTACAAAGACGCTTTATAACCAGAGAGGACTCAAAACAGTAAACATGAATACATAAACAATAAGATAAACACACAAATAATAAAACAATATAGTGATTGCAGAAAATAGGTTTAAGATTAGATCAAAAATAGTCCTGGACAATGTTGATGTGGTGGTGGAAACTTTGTCGGTGGGGCCGAGGAAGTGCTTGCGGTGTCTAGGGGGGGTGTCGGAGTGCATGTCAAAGCCGGAGGGGTGCTGAGAGGAGATGACTGTTACTACAACTCGCTGGAAAGGCACTGCCGAGTGGGCTTATGATGGTTGGAATGACATTTAGAGAGTTCCAACGGTGCTACAATGGACAGGGGAGGCGCCATAATGGAAGGCAACAACTAGTGGAGGGGTGGGAGGAACCTGGAG
>NW_018242857.1:0-490 GCF_001263595.1 Phalaenopsis equestris
TCAACCTATTTCATCCACCACTATTTCAGAAAAAAATTATTTCATACGGACACCACATGCATTTCTGAATGCGGTGTCCGATCTTCCCCATTGATCACAGCGAAAATGTATTTCGGTGGACCCCATTTTAATTTTTTCTTAAAAAAAAAAAATCACTGGGATCAACGGTGGAGATCGGACACCGCTTGCATTTTCGTATGAAGGCCCCTCCAGGCCCCCTAGTTCCATCACAAGGAGTTTCAAGCTATAAAAAATATAGCTAAAATTATGAATTTTCAAGAAATGATTCTTTAGGCTAATTCTTGTATTTTCTACCATGAGTTGCTAGGTTGAATGTTTATAAAATACATATTTTTGTAGAAAACAAATACATTTAACTTGGAATACTTGTTTTTAAAAACTGGATTTGCTTAATTCAACACAAATCAAATGCATTGAAATACTTATTTCTCATGTTTTTTATGAAACATTCCAAGTGCATTGAAATGTG
>NW_018242858.1:0-6397 GCF_001263595.1 Phalaenopsis equestris
TTCATTAAGAGTTTTACTAGCACAGTAAATAACTTCAAAAATTTTATCATATCTTTGACCTAAAATAGCTCCAATAGCATAATCACGAGCATCACACATTAATTCATAAGGTTTTTTCAGTTTAGTGAAACTATAATTGGTGCAGTGATTATTTTTTTTCTTTTAATAAATTAAAAGCTTTTAGGAATTCTTCATTAAAATTAAAAAATGCATCTTTCTCCAGTAAAGGATATAAAGACTTAGCAGTCTTTGAAAAGTCTTTAATATATCATCTGTAGAATCCAACATGTCTTAAAAAACTCCTAATTTTCCTTACATTTCTTACATAATTTTCCTTACATTTGTTGGATAAGGTAAATTAGCGATCACTTGAATTTTAGTAGGATCTACTTCCATACTATTTTCTAAGATTTGATGTCCTAATACAAATCCTTCTGCTACCATAAATTGGCATTTTTCCCAGTTCAAGACTAAATTTGTTTCTTCACAACGCTTAAGAAATTTGGACAAATGTTTTAAATATGAGTTAAATGAAGTTCCAAATACTGAAAAGTCATCCATGAATACTTTAATCCCATTTTCAATTTTATCAAAAAAAATTGCCATCACACATCTTTGAATTGTAGCAAGGGCATTACATAAACTAAAGGGCATTCTTCTAAAAGCAAAAGTACCATAAGGACTGGTAAACGTTGTTTTCTCTTGATCCTCAAGCAATATTTAAATTTGGTGATAACTAGTATATCCATCCAGAAAACAAAAGTATTTATGCCCAGCTAGTCTATCCAGCATTTGATCTAGAAAGGGTAATGGAAAATGATCTTTCCTAATGACAAGATTTAATTTTCCATAATCAATGCATATTCACCACTTTGTAACTTGTCTAGTAGGTATTAACTCATTATGTTCATTTACAGTTACAGTTACTCCTCCTTTCTTAGGAACACAATGAATTGGACTAACCCATGCACTATTTGAAATAGGGTAGATAATTCCAACATCTAATCACTTCAAAATTTCTTTCTTTATAACTTCTTTCATAACTAGATTCAATCTCCTTTGCGGATCAGCCCTAGGTTTGCAGTTCTCTTCCATATGAATTCTATGCATACAAATTGAAGGACTGATTCCTTTAATATTAACAATTGTCCATCCGAAGGCTTTCTTAAATTTTTTCATAATTTTCATCAATCTTTCTTCTTCTTCCATTGTTAATTTTGAGGAAATTATAACTTGTAAATTAGATGAATCTCCTAAGAAGGCATATTTTAAATTATCAGGAAGTAACTTCAACTCTAGTTCTCGAGGATTTTCAATAGATTGATAAAATAATTTATCTTTGTTTATTGTGTCCAAAACTTCAAAACTTTCTGAAACATAGTTTGAATTTTCCTTAACAAGATCTTCACATTGATTTAATTCCTCTTCTTGCTCGTGTCCCAAATCTTTTTCTTTAGATTTTTCTTCATAAGTAGTTCTAAAAGGGCATTCACTTAGATATCTTATAACATCCATCCTATAACATTCATCATCTTTACCTTTTGTAGGGTATTTAATTGATTAAATGTTAAAAGTAAGAAATGTTAAAAGTAACAGTTTGATCATTGATGCACATTATTATTTCCCCTTTCTGTACAACTATCATTGCTCTTCCTGTGGGTAGGAAAGGTCTAACAAAAATGATAGGTATCTCTTTATCTTTCTCCATATCTAGCATAATGAAAATAACAGGAAAGATAAATTAATCCACTTTCACTATGATGAATTCTATAACTCCTTTAGGGTATGTTATCGAACGATCTGCTAACTGCAGGGTTGCAGTAGTAGGGTTTATTTCTCCTAATCCTAATCTTTTAAATATTGATAATGACATAAGGTTAATGTTTGCACCTAAATCACATACATCTTTCCCATAAAACTTGTCTCCTATTCCGCATGGAATTATAAAGCTACCAGGATCTTTAAGCTTTTCAGGAAGCTTCTTCTAAATTATCACACTGCACTAAATTATCATACTGCACTCCTCACTAAGTGCAACAATCTCATTATATTCAAACTTCCTTTTCCTGTTGAGAATATCCTTGATAAACTGTACATAGCTCGACATTTGCTCTAAAGCTTCAGCAAATGGAATATTAATTGTAAGCTTCTTAAATATTTCCAGAACTTTTGAAAATTTTTTATCCAACTTCTGCTAACGAAGTCTCTAAGGAAATGGAGGCGGAGGTTTTTCCAAATAAATTTTTGGTGGAGAAATAAGTCTTTCAGAATCTTTTTGCTCAGAATCTTTTGGAGTGTACTCTTTTGATTCTTCAATTTCTTCTCTCTCTACTTCAATTTCTTTTTGAACCCGACCTTCCAACTCTCTTCCGCTTCTAAGTTAAATGGCTTTTACATGGTATTTATTTTGGTCTTTTGGATTTGACTTAGTATTACTAAGAAGTGTTCCTTGGGATCTATTACTTAATGAATTTGTTGTTTGCCCAAGTTTATTCTCAACATTTCTAATTGTAGCTCCTTCACTTTGTAATTGATTTCCGATTTATAACACCACTTCTTCTATAGACAACTTCTTCTCCTTAAACTGCGTATTACTGTAGAATCCTGGAGGATAAGTAGATCTGTAATTATTATTCCCTTTGTTGTTTCAGTTTCCTAATGGGTTTAATTGGTTGTTCCCCTATTTCTTATTATTACCACCCGAATTGTTATTCTAGTTAAATTTGGGATGGTTCTTCCAACTTGTGTTATAATAATTTGAATATGGGTTATTCTGCTTATTATTTATGGCATTCAAAGTTTCTAATGATGCTTGAGAATCTACCATTTGGCCTAATGACAATCATGGAAGTTGGTTGAGAAAAAATCATTCCAAATTGGTCTAACTTCCTTAATATTACAGCAACTTGATTGCTAACATGGTAAATGCATAAGTTTCATGAATATTTGCTACTTTCTTAGGATTCACCTTCTTAGAAGGCCATTGAAATTTATTGGTAGCCATCATTTCAATTAAAGCATAAGCGTCATGAAATAGTTTTGACATCAATGAACCACCAGTAGCGACATCGATAATTAATCTAAGAGATCCAACTAATCAATTATAAAAAGTTTGAATTATTAAATAATCTAGTATAGCATGGTGTAGACACTTTCTTAAGAGTTCTTTAAATCCCCATTAAATCTTCCCCATGCTTCATAAATAGATTCCCCTTCAAACTGATTAAAAGATGTAATTTCATTTTTAAGCTTTGCAGTTTTTGATGGGGGAAAATATTTAGCAAGGGACTTTTGTGCTAAATCACCCCAACTTCTGATAGATCTAGGTGCTACTGAATTCAACCACATCTTAGCTTTATCTCTTAGTGAGAAAGTAAATAACCTAAGTCTTATGGCATCATCTGATATACCATCGTATTTAAATGTAGCGCATAATTCTAGAAAATTGGCAAGATGTAAATTTGGATCTTCAGTTGGTGATCGCCTAAACTAATTATTTGATACCATTTGGATAATTTCAGGTTGAAGCTAAAATGAATTAGCCACTACATTAGGTTTTTGAATACTATAATAAAGTTCATCTATAGTAGGGTTGGTATAATCTCTTAAAGGTCTAAACTGTTGATGAATTTCAGCATTTTGATTATTTTGGTCTGCAATTTCTGTAATTTTTTTGGATTTTTCAAAATTTTTTATTTTTTTGATTTTTCTAATTTTTCTAATAGTTCTTTCTAATTCAGAATCGTAGGGCACTAGTCCTTCAGAACCTGAACTACGCATACACTAACATAGAATAAAATAAAATAAAAGAAACAAAACAAAAAAAAATAAGATAGATAACTTAAAGTTTAAATAAGACTTTCTAAAAATAGAAATTTACTTTTAAAATCATTTCTCCCTGGCAACAACGCCAAAAACGTGACCCCTGGATACTGCTAATATGCACAGTACAATAATAATTCAGATTATATTTCACTTATATTTCCTTACATTACAACAAAACCAAAAACTTGATCCTGAACAAAAATAAGAATTTAACTTTTAATTCATATATATTGAGATACTATGCAAGTATACGTATAACTATCAAGTAATATAAGACTTTTTGATTAAGACCTGAATATCGAACCCACGGAAAGAATAAGTAATATGCACTATTGAACAACAAACTTTCTATTTTTAATAAAAAGATAATTATCTAAACTAAATATGATTTTGCAGTAATAAAAATTTAAATTTTTTTGGTATTTTTAATATTTTGATAAAAAATAACAATTTAAAAGGATAACTAGAGTTTTTGTTGAAGAAAAACACTAAATATGAAAATAACTTTCTGCTTGTTATGAATCAGTAATAAGTATTGGAATTCTATTGTGGATATATGCAAATTGTGTTCTGCCAAAGAAGAGCAATAATATTCTTTACCCTTACTAGAGGTGTTATAAAGAACATTGACTAATTTAAAGTTTGAATAATTCTGAAGATCGAATAGGCAGGGAAGATACTAGCTTTCACTCTAGAGTTCCCTTGATTCCCTCCACCTGGGGGCTAACATCTTGTATCAGAACCTAAAACAATAAACCAATTTGGGGGAATTAACCTGTCACTTTAAAGTCCTCTAACTCTACATCCCTCAATGAATATTTCCCTATTTATTTGCACTCAATCATATGAACTACATTCTCATTCATACGAATCCATAGAAAAAACAAAACCACATTTTAGTTTAAAAGAAGAAATCATTGTCAAAACAACAACAACTCTCAATTAAAACCAAAAATAGTCTCAAAATAAAAAGATAAAAACTTATCTCAAGTCCTCCACAAAACTCTTTAAGTTCCTTTGATTCTCTTCTCTTTACAATTACTCAAAATAAAATAACAAAAATGATAAAATAAAAGTAAATGTGGTGCCTGAAAATATCTCCAAACTAACTCCCCAAATGAGAACTTTCAAAACTTTCTAATACTTTCAGGACTCTTTTATAAGTCCTCTCTTCTTTCTTTTATAATTTTTCAAAAGGTGCCTTGGTTTCTCTTTGAAATATGTCTAAATTTGATGTATTTCCTCAAGAGATTTATCCTTTTGTGATAATTTTTGTCCATGGTGCTTATAACCACCTATTAAGCTAATGGGTGCCTCAAAAACCTCTTTAAAATTCACAAAAACTGGATTTACTCGTCCAATAACTGCCACTGGAGCGTAAGCGCGGGGCCTGTGACACTTAGGCACGACCATCTCGGTTTAACCAGCACGTAAGTGCGAGACCTGACGCTTAGGTGCCAAATCTCTTTTGAACATTTTTCACCTTTTTGCTCAAAATTTGATCCTATTTCACTCCTTTAAGCATTTGTCTCCCTTTTTACCTGAATCTGCAAGAAAAAGACAAAAATACCTTCCATTAAAGCACAATATCTCAAAAATAGATATAAAAATGTGTCTAAAATTACTATATATTTTAGGTGTATCAGTACATCAATTTTAGGTATTTGGAGCAAAAGTAGCAAAAAGGATGAAATTTGGAGCCAAAACAACAAATTTTGGGAAATTGGAGCAAGTTGCGCTAGTATACAGTGAACTGGTGCAAGATGCACCAGAATGGCGCAAGATGTGCAAAACCTAGAACAGCGTAGTCTTCAGCAAACTGGCACAAGTTACGCCAGATTGGCGCATGATGTGCCATTTTACACAGAGCTGGTGCAAGATGCTCCAGAGATGACTTTTTGTGGATTAAGGTGATTCGAGATGAATTTTGCATGAATTTTTAGAGGGACACTTGTTGTAAACACCCCTTAAAGTGTTTCAATACATCTAGACACTTTGAAATGTTCTTTTATGAATGGATATGTCTCTTGGATCAATGAACATGTCTCTTAAATTCAAAAGAGTTGACTTTTGGATAGAGTTTTGGAGGGAATTTCAAATTCCTTTTGGAGGGAAGTCTAGGGCTTAAAAAGAGAAGTTTGAGAGACATATATAGGGGGCGACAAGAAAAGATTGAGAGAGAGTCAAGGGTTTGGAGATTTTCTTCAAGTATTGTAAGAAGAGAGGGAAGGTGAGAGATTTCTTCTTCATTACACTTCAAAGAGAGAATCTATAGTGCTTGTAAAGAGAGAAAAGGTTTGAGAGAACTTCTAGGGATTTGCTTGGGAAGAATTGTGAGGCATGTCGTGTCTTTTTTTTCTTTTTTTTGTAAACTTGTTTTTAAATAAGAAATCCATGTTTATCGGCACTATTTTTGGTATGGGGTTTGCCCGTAAGAAGCTGTTGGTCATCAGAATTGAAATCCCGTTGCCCGCTTCGGAAGGACGTTTAAAAAATTTAATTTTGAAAAAGATGAAGTCAAACTGAACCCATAATTTTCATAGTTTAGATGAAAGAGCATTTTACCTCAAAT
>NW_018242858.1:7475-7785 GCF_001263595.1 Phalaenopsis equestris
TCAACTTAATGAGTTCCATAATTTCATTTAGACCGTGGGAAGCCTCGTTAGCAACCGTAGGTTACCTCCTCCGAGGGGTTCTCGATCTTCCAATAGAGACGTATTAATTTAGTTGAAGTTGTATTTTTTGTGATGTTTGTGATTGAATTTTGAGTTATCTTATATTTTTGAAATGTTGTGGGGGTGATTTATGCAATTTTATATTATTTATGCAGGTTGTAAATACAAGAATAAATAAAAGTGCAATAGGGAAGTATAAGAAAAACTGTAAAATCCTGTAAACTGTAAAAGTGTACCTGCCGAGTCTTCT
>NW_018242859.1:0-2265 GCF_001263595.1 Phalaenopsis equestris
GCAAAACACACATTCACTGTGTTTTAACGATTCAAAACTCATAAACAGCCCAAGAAAGGGTATCTCAAAGGATAAAAAGCATTAAAAATTTCTTAAAAGATGGATTGGAATCTCCATTCCAAGCACTATAGTCATTGCCCTTAGATGAAAGGGGAATAACAACGACAATGTTAACGAAGTAAGTGTTCTGAGAGCTACTAAGGGTGCTACTAAGGGTGCGTTAGGGACAAATTATTAGTTGCGGTAGCGTTTTGAAAATTCTGTCTCACCGTTTGGATCCCGTGTTTGAAGAGCTTATATGAAAACAAAGTTTTTTATTTTACCTTAAATGCGGACCACGAGTTGAAACTCGTGGTTCACATTTTGCGAAAAATTTTGATGAGGTTGCCCTCGTTCCCGTCTAGGAGAAGAGACGCAGAGGAGAGGAGGAGGAGATCTCAGGGTCGAGCCTTTCTTCACAAGCAGACACGAGATTTTTCGCACGCAAAGCTCTCGTGAGCGCTTCCTTCCTTTCTAATCTCACGATCGGGCTTCCATAGGCTGCTCGACCCCTCTGGCTCTTCTTCCTTCCTCTGCAAGACACACGACATGGACTCTCCTTCCTCTTCTGTGGCTACTTGTTGCGGCGGGTGGTCTGTGCTGACATCAGGTTACTTGTTGGCTTGGAGAGGAGTGTGTCGAAGGAGGATAGGGGATTTGAGGGTGGGAGCCTTCTGGATCTCGAAGCCTTCATCAGTGGAAATGGAGGGGATCTCTGGAATGGAAGAGATGGATGAGGTCCTCTGCTACTCGAAGGAGCTCTCACACCCGATTATCATTGACTGATTAGTTCTTATACCATTGTTCGAGGCATGTTTATGCCCTAGTAATCGGAATCATGATATCCATAGTTTAATAACATGCAATACTGCATTGACTGTCACGAGCACTCGTTGTTAATTGCTTCAGTACTGTTTTTACCTACCTATAAGAAACAGAAAGAAAATAAAATCAATAACCATTTGATTGTGATTACTTTATTAGATACTTAATACAAAATTTAATTATGGTATTCTTCAAATCTTTTATAAACTTTAGTGGCATGATTTGTTCAAATTAATACTAAAAAAATAGATTTAGATTTTAATTTAGGCTTAAAAGTCGGATATGATCTCATACTCAAATTTAATATTAGAATTGATTGTTTATCTCATGATTCGTTTTGAAGTCCTCGCAAGTGGATCTAGATTTTGTTCTCGAGTGTTGTAACATGTAAGAGTGTGTTGCTTATCAATTAAAATCATCACTGCATCGACCAAATTAACCACCATCTTTTATCCTTTTTTCAAATTCTCACTCAAATATCAAAATCCATGGTAAAACCAGAATCCCTATATAGGTACGACAATTATGTTGCAAACAACACTACTGCACATGGGCAAAAGGTCATTTATCCAGAAATAGCTGCAAACCAGTTGTTTTCTAAATGCACAAACCAAACAGCTAGCCAGCTTACCTGGATTATCTGCTGATAAGCAGCTTATCAGAATAAGCTGTTTATCTGGATAAGATAGATAAGTTGCAGCTACCCCAAACACAACCTAAGTTTCAACTAAAGTTATTAATGATGACAGAAAGAAGAAAAGTGAAATGGAAAAGAGGAGAGAGTTATAGATTTAAAATTCTTTTCTAAAATTTTACTATAGTTCTAAAGATCCCAATATAATTCAAAGTTGCAATCATTAATGTTGAATCATTCTAGTACGTTGAATCTCATATCATTTGTGTGATCATACAGCCTAGATGAGATATGTAAACAATCATGTAGTGGAAGAGGATAGATGTATGTTTTAAGAGTTCTCTCTCTCTCTCTATCCTTAGAAGGGAAGCAAAAGGGAGTGAGGAGAGATTGGTTGATGGGATCTCTCTTAGAAGGCTTCTCCCTTCTCTTTCAGGTTGCAAAGAGTGAATATTAAATAAACTTATTGTCGTACAAGGTCTAAGCATAAAATGCTAATGAAGGATGATAATGTCACGAATTGTATGACGACCCATAAAAGTAAGTAGATTTGTATTCATTTTTTAATAATGATCGAGGTCTATGTTAGGTGACACTCGACAAGTGAGGTTGGTGAGTCATCTCAGCAGATCAATCTCAACAGGAACCTCGACAATTGATAAGTGACAGCTAACAAACATGTTTTGAAAATATGGGCTTTCGCTGGCCTGTGAGGCCTGTTAAACAATGCAATGACCCATATAAGCCTTTTATTAGTATCTAATTCT
>NW_018242860.1:0-1626 GCF_001263595.1 Phalaenopsis equestris
TTTCTTCTTCATTAGGGAAATGGGCTAGAGATAGGTTATTACCATAATCAAACTCATCTATAAAGGCTTGAGAATCAACCGTAGCGGTAATAGGATTTTGCTGAAGTAGCTTTGTAAAATAAAGCACAACACTCACAAATTTCATCCAAGTTTGTTAAAGTTTGACCTTCAACTTTTTTAATTTTTAGAATGCAGTTTATATTTCAGCTTTGCTTTAAGGAGGCATGAAAATAATTTGTAAGATTCACCATCCCCAGCTATGAAATGAAGATCATTTGCTTTTTATTGCAGAAGACGTTCCTCCAAGTTTATGGCTTTAAGTAAGGTCAAGTGTGCTTGAGTAGTAAGATTCACCATCTCAGGGGAACAAATTACTTGAGATTCCAAAAGATCAACTGCTTTTGAGGCTTCCAGAATTTTAGTATGCACATTACCAAAAATTTGGTGGTTCCATTTTCGAAGATGAGCAACTAATTTTATACAGTTGCCAAAGGTCATACCAGCATGAGCCAGCTCCGTCATAATTCCAAACCCGTTTCACATTACTGAGAAAAGTATCATGAGAAGCCCAAATGTTAAGAAATTTAAATTTGGAGAAAATAGGTTTATCAATAAAAGTAAGAGTAAGGAGAATAGGATTATGATCGGAAGAGGCATAACATAGGTGTTGGACATTGGAGATGGTGAAATAATTAAGAAAAGCTGAGTTTTCAAGGAAATGATCAGGTCATTGTTGGATAAAAGCTCTCCTCCAAGTGTAGGGAGATCTAGAGTAGTCCAAATCAAATAAACCAGCTTTAATCATAGAGTTAGAGAACAAATTGAGAAGAGATAGGTCACATATTCCCCCTTCTTTTTTCTCAGAAGGTTTCATGATCATATTGAAGTCCCCTCCAACAAACAAATTTTTCAGAGATGGAATAACCCAGAATCTCAAGTGTCTGCTAAAGTAAGAGTTCGTCAGGTAGAAGAGAGCTAACATAAACAAATGTGCCCCAATCATGAAAATGGTCCATCTAGAAGTGAGTGAGAACAAATTTCTCATCATCATCAATAATGGATAAAGTACCTTTTTGTTACTTTTTGATTCCAAAAAACCCAAATCTTGTTGTTCTTATTGCAATAAGATTGAAAGTTTTGAATCACTG
The DNA here is from genome assembly GCF_001263595.1 of Phalaenopsis equestris. Classification (NCBI taxonomy): domain Eukaryota; kingdom Viridiplantae; phylum Streptophyta; class Magnoliopsida; order Asparagales; family Orchidaceae; genus Phalaenopsis; species Phalaenopsis equestris. The sequence continues at coordinate 1,149 of NW_018242860.1, forward strand.
TAAAATTCTACCCTTGTTAACATGCACAAGTGGCTCCAAGAGGGCCAAAATAGAAATATTGTTGACCCTACACAGATTTTTGATCCTATTAAGGGAGGAAGGGTTTGCCACTCCCCTAATATTCCATTCTATAATGTTAAAAATTATGCCTTAAGCCTGCCCTTCTAGATGATTAGAAGGGTTGCCTAATTGCTCCTCATCCGAGTAGTAGGTATCCTCCTTAATAATATTGACAACATTCAAACTTGAGAGTTCATTCTTCCTTTTGGCCCTTTTTTTTGCATGTTTTTGTACCTGCCACTCCCCCTCTAAGGAAGTTTGAGCAATTTAAAGAGGGTTTATTTGATGCTTCAATTGGTACGGAGGAGGAGTACCTTGCTCATGAAGGTAGGGAATCAGGATGCCAGAGCTCCGAACCCTAGCCACCGCCTTATGATATGATTATATATATATATATATATATATATATATGGGGGGG
>NW_018242860.1:2400-2786 GCF_001263595.1 Phalaenopsis equestris
ACCATCTAATTAAACTCTCTATTGAAGAAGACTATGCCAGAATTTTTGTTAAAACATCTCTCCTGATTGTTGGGTCTCCTATGAAACTTGTTAAGTGGACTCCTAGTTTGATCCAAATAAGGAGTCTCAATATGTCCCCATGTGGTTCAAACTGCCCAATCTTCCAATTCAATTTTATCATCAAAATGTTCTGTTTAGTTTTTGTCATACTCTAGGCTATCCATTGAAGGTGGATGCTCCAACCTACAATTTCGCTAGACCTGCTGGAGCTTGAGTTCTAGTTGAAAGGAATATAATCCTTCTTGATGTGAAAAGGGTTTGGATTGGAACTAAAGAGGAGGGTTTTTTGCAGAATATTGTGGTGGAACAAAGAGCTCTCTATTGTC
>NW_018242861.1:0-726 GCF_001263595.1 Phalaenopsis equestris
TCAAATAAACTAAGAAATATATAACATCCGTTTGGCCTGCGAAATTATTTTATTTGAGGACAAGTTCCCCTATTTAATATAGAGAATTAAATAAGATTTATATTAAGTTGGGTTCAGAAAAACTTCCTATAAGGGAAAGCCCCTATAGTTAATTACATCTTAGATAACCGAAGTCACTTAAGAAAACTCTCAATAAAAATCAGGAAATGTTATCTTCAAAAAGGTCAAAAGGATAGGTCTTTTTAACGATATCAGACAAAGAGGTGTGAAAGGAGAATGACTCAATTTGGAACATTTTATTGTAGAGTCCAAATGAGGAAGAGCTAGGAGATGTCATAGATCCAGAGGCGAACCTCGGTAACTTCCTATACTACCTTATGGTTTGGCTTCAGTTTAGAGGAGAAATATTTAAATGTTTCATCCTGCCAATTTTATTTGTTAGACCTTACATTTGTGTGAAACGATCACACGAATAGCCTGGAAGATGTGAGGGTTTAGGTCGTGACGAACGACAAGCTCAAAATTTTAAGATGAGTTAGGGCTTATATTGTATAACAGAGCTATACAAAGGCCTAAAGATAAGTTGAGGATTTATTTTGTATAAGCAAACAACCTTGAAATCCTATGGCTTGTTATTTAATTCTAAAGAAAGATATGTTGTTGTAGATCCTTTTACTATTAAAGATGGCAATGCTGCCCACAATGCTAGTTCCAAGCTCCTTGCCA
>NW_018242862.1:0-7328 GCF_001263595.1 Phalaenopsis equestris
TTCTTTTATCAATTTGGTTTAGAGATTGGAACTAAGAGTTATTGGTAAGTCCTATAGAGAGGTCCTACTGGGCAATCTAGGAGCGAGAGATTAGAACCTACCCAACACTAATATACATGCCGCTGCCAACTTTAGATTAATCAATGTTCTTTGCACAATTCGAAATAAATAAATAAATAATATGTATGCACTTATTTGTCACAATACCACATTTAAGTTTCTAAACAATTTTGAAATTCTACACTGATTATGAATTATTGACAAGGAGAAAGTCTCTTCTTACATATTGTTTAAGTCATTACATTTACTTTTACTTGCATGTTATAGAATTTAGTGAACCTAATTTTCATCTTCAGATAATTGCTGTAATCTTAAGTAGAGTTTTCTTAAAGTCAAAATTCTTGTATTTCATTTTATTGTATTCTTGTTTTTGTCTTCCCTGTGGAATCGATACTGAGATTTTTTAAAAAAACTCTAAATTACTTGAAATAATATGTATACTTGCATAGTACCCCTAGTGAGAAAATTAATTCTTTAATTTTTATCATATTACATTTGTTCTCACTAGCCGCTAAATATAATTTGGGTCAAGTTTTTGGCATATTTAGGAATATAAAATATCTGCGTAATTGTGAGTCGGGTCAACCGCCTATAAGAAAATGATCTATTACATAAGTGTATGGTTATAATTTTTAAGATAAATAATGTGTTGAAAAAGTTCACAAGATTTCAGGTGATCAATCCATTTTATTGTCAACAGTCTTATCTGTCTATTTTAACAACATTTTAAATTCCAATTTGACTCAGTAGGACCACTTCATTCACTTTGCAAGTCAATCACATCTGCTCACCGTGAGAAACTCTTCAACAATTTCAAAAATTATGTTTATGGTTTATTCGATGTTTTTCCTCAGTTTTATTGTATCTACAGCATCTACAACAAAAGTAGATTTGTAAAATGTAACAAGAAAGGAAAAATGGTTTAAATAAGTAAAATAGGAAAAATTTTAATTATAAATCTCAGAGTTCAAAAGTATTTCGATTCTCATGTAGTTTCCACTGAATCAAATTACTGTATACTAAAATAATTATAACAGTCAAGTAGTCAATTATACCTCAAGTTTGGCGCTTCATAACCTGAAAGAAACAATAAAAAAAGTAAATATATATGTGAATATAGAATTATGCCTTTGAATAAACATTAAAAAGGTACTGTTACTACAAACAAACCACAACTAATAAACATATAATGGAAAAGATCATAGTAAATTACTTGAAATATAAGAACAACTCTGCATGGAGTTTAAGTTATAAAGGCACAATCTTAAATCAATTTCGCAAAAAAACTAAGTCATGATTGATCCTAGAAAAAGTTAAACACCAACTGCATGCCAAATGTTCAAGAAAATACACCACCAACAACCAGAACCAGCCATTAAATTAAAAAATGACCAGGTAAATAGCAACAGAGTCCATCCAAAATATCTGAGATGAGAAGAAGTGTGTCATCTAAATCGAAGGAGACAGAAGTGCAAGGTTAAAGGACTAAATGCTTTTGGAATTAACAAACCATGTTACCTATTCAATGTGGGATTAAAAAGGTGCTAAATGACTCAACGTTTAGTATTTATTGTTTGAATAAAATCTAAAAATCTCACTGAACCAGTTTTTTTGTTAGTTTGGTTCAGTTGTCAAAGAATTGGTTTAGTTTTGATTATAAGTTTATTTTTTAAAATTATTTATTTGATTTTTGCCTTGAAAATTTAATTAAATAAATAACTAACAAAAATTAATACATATTATTGTTGCCATTTAACATTTATGATTGTAAAGAGAATTCAATATTTTAGTACTATACGAAGATCATGCACATAGTTCATAGAAGACAATTTTATATCTAAAGAACTTGTAAAAGGATTAAATCATGAGACCTGGTTCAACTAAAATGATTTCTCTTGGGTTAAATATGAATTGTAGAAAATAACTTCGATGGTGAAAATATAAGGAGCCTTAATGTTTTGAAAATGTTATTACAAGATCATTGGTAGTTTGCTTCGTTGTTTTTCTTGTGTGAGGGGAGCTTAGCAACTAAAGGACCAGCAATAGCACTAATAAAGATGTCGGTGTTAACATTAGTGTTGATAGCAAACATCGGTGTTAGTTTCAATGCAGATATCAGCCATGATGGTGTGTGAGGTGGCTTAGCAACTAAAGGACCAGCATTAGCACTAATAAAGATTTCGGTGTTAACATTAGTGTTGATAGCAAACACCGGTGTTAGTCTCAATGCAGATATCGGCCATGATGGTGTCCACAATAGGCATTGAGATGGGTGGCAGCTTTGAGCATAAAAATTGGCAATGATGAGTCTTAGAGTCAGTGTTGATTACATCATCACCCGTGTCGGTGATATCATCAACGATATTGGTTTCAATGATGAGCATCAATCTTATAGGCAAAACGAGCATCAATGTTAATGCCAACATCAACTGTCGACATTAATACTTATGTTAGGTGACAGTGTTGGTGTTGAGTTAAGCGCTGACGTAGTTGTTAATGTTTGTCATCATTCTTGTTGTCAAGTTGGACATCAAAATTATTGATGACGAGATATCAACTCTGGCATTGATAATGAGGTTGACATTGTTGGTGACGACAAACATCAAAATTGGTGGATAATAGTGCCAAACTTGTTGGCTTTGACGTTGAGCCTCAATGTTGATATTTATGTCAAACATCGACAATAGGTATATGCCAAGAATCAACAATGGTAGGGCTGCAAATGAACCAATGCACTTGATGAACAACTCAAATTCTACTCGATTATGTTTGTTCAAAGTAGTAAATATAGAAGTTTGAATATTTTTTTAAACTCAAAGATTAAATGAACCAAATTTAAACATAATCCAACACGTTTATTAATGTTCGTGAACAAACTTATCTGTTATTCGGCAAGTAACATTTTAAATATTATGTACTTATATGACATTATTTAAATAAAACTTAATTAATTAAAACTTATTTAACTATTTATTTAATAGTAACATGTAATAATTTAATATCAATATGCATACGAAATTAGTGCAGTTTCTTTTACTTTTTTTTATTTCAATGAATTAATTTATAAGTAATTATTTATGTTAATTTATTAAATAAAGTTTAACCTTAAATAAATAATAAAAATCAAATACTCACTCAAATTTTTAACATGTTCACTATTTTTATATGAAAAATCAAGTACAAATCAAATTGTTAATTTTATATAAATGAAATAAGTAGTCACTAGAATATTAGCTATATTCAATTAATATAAACAAGCTATGTATAAATCAAGTATGATTATTACAAAATTTAAAAAATTAAATATGAATATATATGTGAAAGCTCAGGTCAAGCTCAAACTAAATATGAACAACTTATGATTCAAACTAATCAAATCCAATCCATGATATACTCAATTCGACTCGGCTCGATCACAGCCCTAAGCATTCGTATTAATCTCTGGAATCTCCACTGATGTTAATAGCAGGCATTGATTATAGTAATGATAGCATATTTAACATCAACATTGGTGTCGATGACAAGCGTTAGCTTTATTAGTAATGTTGGGCATTGGTGTTGATGTCAACGAGGCGTTGTTGCATATGAGCATTTACGTGGACAAGTGTTGACCTTGTTCGCATTATTTGGAAATGGTGTTGGCATCGACAACATATATTAGTTTTGATGTTTGCCTTATTGGTAATGGAAGATGTAGTCATTGTATGTCGACAGCTGCCATTGTCCTTAATGGCCAAGTTGACTGAAGGCATTAATGTAATTGGTAATGTTTGCTTCTGTTAGCGATGACAGGCATCAAATTTCGTAAGGTCGAGGGAGTCAGTATTGATATTGACAATGAGCATCAGCCTTACTGGTAACATTGAGAATTAATGTTGGTTTCAACGAGCTACAAATTGAGCATGGGCATTAATTTCTATACAAGGCGTCGACGTTGCTAGCAACAATGGAAGTCAACTTTCTTGGAGAAGGCGAATATTGGCACATGCAAGCAACACACTAAATTATCTACTATAGAATCCTTCTAGTGGCTTTATCCAAACCACTCTAACTTTATAGAAGTTGGATCAATTTATAAATTTCAAGAGATGAATATTCTAGTTATTTTCACTAGAAATCAGAACACGTTGTCATATGATCTGGTTAATCAATAATTCAGTTAATCTGAACCAAACTGAGCAAACCGACACAATACACACCTTTAAAATTCCTTCAAGCAAACAAGCAGACAAAACCAAGTTTTCAGAGCTGTTTGGCAACAAATATTATTTAGGTCAAATAAAATGTAATAAATTTTCTTAAATTGAATATATAAAAAAGTTTAGAAAATATTAGGATAACTAAAATTTGAAATTTAATATAGATAACAATTATTAAATCTCATTAAATTCTGAAGAACTGTTTGGTTTTTGACAAATTCTTATAAATCCTGGCGAGGTTTAAGACGTTCTAGCACTCGGAAACCTTAAAAAAAGTTATGTAAAAATTGTCCTAAAATTTACCTAAATCGGACTTAAAATAGCATACCAAATCACCCCTTCAGACACCATGATTAATCCGAGATAAAGAAAATAAAAATAAATAAAAATAAGAAAAGAAACCGCAAGCTGACGCCAGTTGTTCCACCTGACACCCCACCCACATCCAAATTTCAGGCCAGTACAAAACGCTGATAAAAGACTCACCATAAACATCCGATATTAGAACAACCGCAGCCTTGGAATCGGAGGAGCCGGTGATGTAGGACTTGAGGCCTCCGAAGCTCTCCAACACATGGCCATCGCCGGAAGACGAGCTCAAATCCGGCGGATTTTCACAGCACTGTGGACCAGCCATTCCAAAACCTTCTGCTTCGAGGAGTAGCGCCGATGAGGAAGATTGAAGGTAGTATGGGGTTTACTAAATTATTAAATTGGGCGATCAAAGTGTCTTCGGATGCACCTTTCCAAAAAATTGGCAAAATCTGGAAGACTGGAATTTGGATAGGAGACGAAGCCAATAAAAAACAACAAATAAATTTATTAAGTTTAAATCATGGGACCCAAACACCCGTTTAGGGAAAAAATATTACATCTTGTATTCAAAGTCTAATGGTGACGGTGCCACGTGTAAATTAGGCCCCATCGCTTTTAACGCTGACCAACATTAGTGTATTGTGGTGAGGCCCATTTGACACATGAGACCTCACTGTTAGATTCCGGACGCAAATTACATCCGGAATCTGGAGTCCAAATGTAATATTTTCTCCCATTTAGGGCTGAATAATAATAACATAGGGCCATTTGAGGCAGCTTATTTGGTACGGTACATTTTGAAAACACTGGCTGAGAAGTTAGGTTACTGTGGCGTTGTAGCTTCTAAGAATATGTGTTAAACACAGCTGTGGATTCAACCCTGCAACCCGCATTTCTTCAAGTTAAGTATTATCCCGCTGCCCCTCTCGACCCGTGGCGTCCTCTCTCGCGTCTCTTCTACCCTAGGTACTTCTTTGGCTCTCCCGATCGCTCTCGTGAATCCTAGGTATCCCTCTCTCGCGTCTCTCTCACGCTTCTCTCGCGCCTCTCACATGCCCCTCTCTAGTTGTTGTCTTCATTCTCTTCATCTTTCCTCCTATCTCTGGTTACTGTGCTCTGTAAATTATTCCCACGCACATTTTAGATTGAATGAGCTTCCCTTTGCGATTTTTTGCTTTCCCATATACAATTTATTGTGAGAAGTTTGTGATATTTACGATTTGTGGTTTTCTGATTTATCTATCTGATTTTATGATTTGAAATTTATAAAAAAAAATGAAAACAGTGGAATGGTAATTTTATCTCTACTGATTTTTTGAGTGAGAATTTGGAGAATTGATGAAGGAGTATGCTCGATTTATAGATAAGAATGTTTCAGGTGCCTTTTATGTAACCAAAGGAAATGTTGAATATAAGATACTCTTCCATCATTACCTCCGCTATTTTCAGAGTGAGAACTTGAAAAATAGATGAAATAGTATGCTTGATTTATACAAAGCATTGCTTCGTGCGCCCTACATATAATTGCCCAAATTCAAAATTATATATACTTTTTATTTTTTTGTTTGAGCGAGAATATGAAAAATGAACAAAAGAAAGAAGATACTTAATTTATAGATAGCAACATTTCAGGCACCTTGCATGTAATTTCCTCAAATGAAAAATATAAGATAGGGTTTATCACTGCCTTTGATGTTTGAGCCAGAATTCAAAAAAATGGATGACTTAATGTGCTAAATTTATAAATAGCAATGCTTAAGTGCTAAACAAAAAAAAAAAAATCGCCTTTATTCTCCTCTTAAATATGTTCGAAAATTAATATTGTTTATTCATAACGAATTTGACAATGAAATCTAAATTTTTAGTACTTCAAACTGCGGCCAACTAGCTCGGGCTAATTCAGTACCAGGGCACCCGTGACATTTACCCAGTTAATCTACAAGGTCAATAGTTTTTATGCGGCTGAGATTGCTCCGGATCAGGCTCTTTCGTATTTACATATTTAACACCTAAAATTTTAATTTAAATAGCTGAAATATTGCATAAAATAGAGCGGAGTTTTGAAATGAATATGATGATCCCTCTGACAGAGCTCAAATCAAGTTCAAATTTGAGCTCAAGCTCAATTACTCAAGTTCAAGTTGGTTAAATTATTATTAATTTTTTATTCAAATATTTATTATAATAATAAAAACAATAATAATAAAACAGCATTAAGGAGAAAGTATGATATAATTTTAAAATATTTTCAACACTACATAAAAAAACACTATTGTTGTACTAATATTTCTTCAAATAACCTAACTCAAGAACTAACACAAGTAAAATCAAAATTGTCTCGACTGGGACTAGCTTTGTTAGCTAATCAAAACTCTGCTCATGGAAAAAATGATTGCATATGGACTTCTGATGCATCCGTAATCCGATGACGAGGTTTCATGTGTCAAGTGGGTCATTCCTGATGGCTTAATATAACATGAAGCAAGTACCACGATCATCGTATAAAATATTTAGAGTACATACAAGCTAACCCAGGTTGCTTGGCAAGTTATCAAAATCAACATATTATACCAAGCCCGACACATTTCTCCAGCATTCACCGCCGCTCCAAACTGCGATTTATATGAACTAAAATATTAGTTCTCATATTAAATGAAAGGACAAATATTGTATAAGTGGTACAATGATCTTTTTAAAAAAAAAAAAAAATCCTGCGCCAAATACTGAATTGGATGGATGTAAAGCCTGCTCTAT
>NW_018242863.1:0-349 GCF_001263595.1 Phalaenopsis equestris
TTGAGTTAATACAAAAATTACTGGCAATATCTTAATTAACACTTACGTGTTGCCGACAGGCTTGATACGGTAGCTGGTACCTGTCGACTCCTGTCCTGTAGAGGTGGCGTGAGCCTTTGATGCACTCAACCCAGCTGTAGTTAGGTTGGAGGTAGGGGTGGGTGTAGGGTGGGATTGACAATGGGGGTCAGGGCAGTGGTAAGAGTGAGGGTGGGACGACAGCGAAGATGAGGATGGGGGGAGGAGACGGTGGTGGGGGCGGCAATAGAGATAAGGGTTGGGGTGGAGATAGAGGTGGGGGTGGGGGTGCTGGTGGGGATTGAGGCGAGGATGGGGGCGGAGGTGAGGG
>NW_018242864.1:0-750 GCF_001263595.1 Phalaenopsis equestris
ATGCGTCCAAGTGGGTGCAAATGGCCAAAACTTGGATTTGGGCTAAGCTAGTCATGTCAATTAGCCTAAATAAATATTGAATTTGTTGTAGATAATCATAAGGAGCAACTTTGGTGAAGGATGAAAGTAGTTTTGAGCTCAATTGAAGGGTCAATTTGAGGGAATTTTGAACCTTAATAAATTTGGTTATGTTGGGCTAGGCTTAGCTTGGGTTAGCCTTGGGCTAAGTCCAAATTGATTGTTGTAAATGGTCAATAGGGACCTCATGAAGAGTTTTCAACATGGATTGGATGCCAATTTGGAGGTTAAGGCAATCAATTGCGTGAAATTTGCAGACTTAGTCAATTTGGGGCTAAATTTGGGAAATTTAGATTTAGGCCAAAATCAAATGAATATGAGGCTTTAAGAAGGTCAATTTATGGTTTATTTTGATGTATAGGTATTTTATCAAGATTTTTCAACATTAATTGGGGCCAATTGACTAGGCTATGGGTTGGGTTCAATTTGGTGAGATTAGGTCATGTGGTCAAAATTGGGGCTTTAACCTAACTCAAAATTGGGCTCAAATCATGGACAAATTGAGCTTGGATTTGGCTTATTTTGGTCATATAAAAAGTGAATTTGATTTTAGGATAAGAATTGGGGTCAATTGAGGTCAAAATGATAGACATTTGAGTTGAATTTTGGGCAATTTTGGCCCTTAAAGGCAAATTTAGGGGTTTTGGTTATAAATGGTAAAATTGGTCAAAT
>NW_018242865.1:0-3433 GCF_001263595.1 Phalaenopsis equestris
TGAGACGCTCCTTGCTACGCCCACTCGTGCTCTTTACTGCACCCACTCGTGCTCCTTGCCATGCCCATCCGTGAACGCTCATGCGTGCACACTAAGCACCCACATGCCCTTTTGCGCGCATACACCAACATGCACTCCCTTTTGCGCGCATACACCAATGCCTTTGTGCTTTTGCTCGCGTAACTGCCTTTAAAAGTGATGACAATAACAAGGTAAAGTATATACCCAAAATTATTCATTCAACTATTTTTTACTTTCCAGGCTCAATTTTGACATTTTTTAGAACTTTATGAAACATCCATGAGTAAATTTGGTTAATTTAAAAATTTTGTTCTAATCAACATATGAATTTCCGGAATACATAAAATTATGATGGAGAAATTTTCAATAATACATATTTTCGAACGACACAATTATTAACATATGAAAATAGAGTGACAACCAATGTGCAATCGAAAAATATTTATTATCATACGTGAACCTTGATTCATTTTGAGCAAGAATTATTTCAAATTTAAATTCAAAATCATTGGGGTCATGATCTCAATAAGTTTATAATCAAATTGAGCATTTTGATAAGACAGACTCAATGATGTTTAAAGTGTTTTAATTTGAGTTCAAATGAGCCTTCAATCAAATACTTGAAGTGTTGTGAAAGCCCTAGGTACATCAATTATATGGTTAAACAATCTTCAAAGTTGTCATGGGCATATTCAAATGGAGTTTGATGGAAGGAATCTAATGAGCTCATGATCATCAAATTATGAGATTATTAAGGTATTTAAGTTGTAGAAAAAACTATATGCGATAAAGAGAGTCAAGGTGGACCATCTGGTGAAGTATTTGAGAACATGACTAATTTTAGTGAAAACTACTCTTAAAAATTATAAAAATGCTCCCATTTTTTACTTAAAAGGAGAGGAGAAGTAAGGATTGAGCTGACTACTAAAGCTTAATATTTTAAGTGCCAACAATTGTCGCCCGTCACTTGAAATCGCGACCGACTACTAAAGTTCACCGCCAACTATAATAGGTTGACTTCGACCACTAGTGGCCATCTTCATTCATCAAAGATCAACATAGAGCATGAGAGAACGTCATCCACCATTAGCCATTGTCAAGGTAATTATTGTAGTCAATCGACTGTCATAGCCACCAACTGCAATAATTTGAGCCCTACTACCTAGTGACGAATATTATAACATCTAACTACAACTTCAGTATCTAATTACGACTGTTGTAACCACCAACTACACTATTTTTAGCTCAACTACGAATTTGGCAACCCAACAATTATTGTTATTGCCTTGGCTTCAACTTAAATATCTAACTGCAAAAGTTATAGCCATCCACAAACTACAACTTCTATAACCAATGATGACTTGTAATCCAACTAAGGTTATTGTAGTCCCAATTATTATATAATTATATTTATTGGGTTATTTTAAAACAATGATGACTTCAACATAATTTTGTAATTTTATCTTCTCTAAATTAGGTGAAGACTGGACATTAATACCTTTGATTATAGAGTGGGCTATTTTAAATGGCCAAACCTCATGATTTTTTATTCTTTCAAGGGTTTCTCCACATAAAAAAAATATGATTGTACCTTACACTTTTATCAGTTTGTGCGTTGAGAAATTATAAGGAGCTAACGCTTAAGATTTTTCTGCTGTGGAGAATTTTCTAGCATACAACAATTATTATGATTATGATTTAAAATTAATGTAGACCTGATCAAAATGTTTTAGAATCAACATTATTGTTTTCCATATCAAAATAAAATTTGATCCAAATGATCATGAATGTTGAAACATTCAAGAAGTTGAGCTAACCATTTCAAAGAGCACTCTGAAAGATCAAGTAGCCTTTGAATGGCGCAAATTTATAGTCAAAATGGTTACTTTATCATGCAACACCATTTTGTTCATCAAACTTGCTTCTTAATCCCCCTATACCCATTAGCATGTCATCCATGGCCTCAAATCCCAATGTGAAGCAACAATCTGCATATGGCTTCTCACAACTAAACACTAAATATCGGAATACCTATTTGTTGGTGGAAAAAAAAAATTATAAAAATTTATAAAAAGAAAATCATCAATAATGCATTTGACATATGAAAACTTGCAATGAAAGTGCATTCAAATGGGACAAAATGTGGTCGAAAGTGATTTTCGTTGGATTTGTGGTAAGAAACTCTCTGAGAAAAGCTATCCGTAAAGTCGACATTGAAGGTTGTTGGGAACGGCAACTGAAAAGGTTATAACTTTATAGTTTGATGGATTTGTTGCTGAGCTTCCTGGTAGAGTTATCCATCATCAAATATTTTTGGTGGATAATCTGCTGGTAATTGCAAATGGATAGTTCTCCGATAGAGTCAATTTTTGGAGATTTCTTTTCTCTCTATTTTTTAAATGAAATACATCTCCATAACACCCAATTCCTACATGTTTACATATGTACACCTACACTTTACTTTTTTTTATAATTCAGCCACTTAAATATTTCATATCATGCCAAAAGCATAACTTTTTAACTTATAGAAAGTGAAATAGATTTTTTACATTCATCTGAAATGTTATATTTATATATGTGTGCGTATAAAAACTGAAGTTTGGATATTGGATGTATAAATACAAAAGAATTGAGGGGTATTTTTGTAATTCTTCCACAAAAAAATGGTAATCTTTATTTCTTCACACTTTACAGGTGCAAGCTATGATAGGAGCTCATTATAGAAGGCATCAATGGGACAATAATGTTTAAATGTTTATACTACATTTAAACATTTGAATCCTAACTAACCCTAATAGTTGATAGGCCTGGCCTTTTCTGTTTCATATAATTATATTTGCATTCACAAAATTAGTTGGGATTAATCCTTTTAGTTTTAGAATTTAGTCTACTTATCATGAAAGGCTGATTTCTATTATTGGATGATAGTTCATTTGATAATGAGAATGTTTCTATCATAATCAATCTTTATGTTAATGTTCATGAATACAAACAAGCACATCATAATAGTTAATTTTTTAAAATTAGTTTTGTTAGTTTTAAGCTATGAATGAGGCAAATATTTTCAAAACCTTTTTATTCTTTAATGCGTGCTAGAAAATTAGGGGAACTAAAGTAATATATGATCATTTTAACGTGATATAAAAATTCAACACACACTCAGAACAGAAAAACAACTAGTAATGACATCAAAAGTTTTTACGTGGAAAACCCGTAAAGGGAAAAACTACGGGGGCTGGCCCAGCTGAAGAGCTCCACTATAAAATGATGATTACGGTTGCAACCACTTATTCCGCAGGCAGGAAAGGGTGACCAGATCTCCCAAGTTGCAAAGTTGACTTGTGGATGAGTTTTTTGTAAGGAACAGACGACGACTGATAGCGATTAGTGGTGGGTGGTGGGGGGTGGGGGG
>NW_018242865.1:9508-10081 GCF_001263595.1 Phalaenopsis equestris
AGGGAAAGAAACTACTGCGGTTTTGGTACACACAGAACGCAGACATAGAGGTGGAGCAATGAGCATAGCTTTGAATTGAAGTGTAGAGGAGGAGAAAGATGAAAATTTTGGAGGTCTTTGTAAATTGCAATCCCATCTTTGCTTTACCACTGGCCCTATCCATGATTGTAAATCTCAAACAGGAGAAGATGGGTGCGGCCTGGAGAAAAGAGGCAAGGAGGGAGTGTTTCTGCCAGAAAACGAGGGAATGAGAGAGAGAGATGGGGCTTCGGTATGAACATAAGAGGGGATTTTTATCTCTTGCGTGCAGTTTGAAGAGATAAAACACAGATAGCCTGGCTTATACGTGGCGTTTATGGTTCGAGCAGAACACAATGAGAACCAGAAGCAGTTATCACCTCTTGAAGCGGGAGCAGGTGTGGTTTTAATTTATTTTAATTTCCCACATATTTCCTTACAGTCAACAATAATTAGGGTCAGTTTGGGGCAGCTTATTTGGTGCGGTGGCGTTTTGAAAAAATGCACTAGCCTGTTGGACAAAATGTGTTTTGGTAGCTTATGCGTTTTCAAAAC
>NW_018242866.1:0-556 GCF_001263595.1 Phalaenopsis equestris
AAAATTTTAATGCATTTGAAATTCATTTTCGATCATGATTTCAGTGTGTTTCAAGTATTAGTCGTTCAGCAATAGCCTGTCACACTATCCACCCTCCTGCTACTAACAGCCAAACTTATCGTCATCCCCACCACTATATTCCACCAATTATTGCCGCCTTAGGATCGGCCGCCACACAAATCACCTCTGCTGTCACTATATATAAACTAAAATGTGTTGAATTTTAATTAAGAATAAGAAATCAATGGAGGTCGACTTGAAAGTGGCTTCTTCAAAGGGTGGGAGGATTCCAAATATCAATGATTATGGCATTATGGCTGAATTTTAGGTTCTGTTTGGTGCAGTTGTAGCTTCTCAGCCTTTCAGCTGCAACTATGCTGCCCCAGGAAGCTGCTGCGAGGAAGTTGGTTGCATGTTTGTTGCAGCTGTGTGAGAACAGTTGTGGGGTAGTTGTTTCTGTAAAAATGATTATTTTTGCCCTTGTTTATTGAAGTTGTTTAAAACAGAACTATAACAGCGATATATTTGATAATTCAAAAGCAAAAATTTATTTAAA
>NW_018242867.1:0-1376 GCF_001263595.1 Phalaenopsis equestris
CATCTTTAGGGATGATCGGCTCCTCATTTGGATCCCCGTGAACCACGACTATCTTACAAAGGGCATAGATCAAGCAAGAATGTTCTACTCTTTAGAGTCATACTCCCATTTGTAATACACATAATTGATTGCATGAGGAGTGACCCAGACCTAATAGTCATCAATTTCTGGATTGTGTAATTCAATAAAACTGTTTTTGTGACTTAACATCGCTTTGGGCATAAGCCTAATAGGAATGAATGAATGCTTGGCTTTCGATTTCAATGTTAGACAAGTATTTGACATTTATAATTTTCTCCTCTCTTATCTACCATTGAGACCCATAATTGAGTCTAGTTAAATAACGCAAAATAATAATGTAATCACGCTGACTATCGAATAGTTGTGTACACTCACCGATGTTTTAATTGATGAATCCATAAATAATATTGATAGTAAGCAATATGGCGTACACTCATCAATCTTTTGAACTTATTTTTCCTTGACAAAATCTTTCTAATCATGGTGTCCCTTGGTGTTCGCAAGTAATACAGAAATCTCTAGAAAAAACACAACTCCTGGAGTCTTGTCAAAAAATGAAGAATGCAAACCTTGTTTATAAAAGATATAGTGTCGCAATGTTGCATGAGTAGTGCTATAATGTTCAACTTGTATTTTGCAAGCACTATGACCCTGAGGGTTAGTGCTGCGACATTAGGTCTTGATTTAGTTAGTGGTTCACTATTAATTCATACCTAAATTTTTTTATTACCATTAATGAAATTGATTCAACACTGCAATGTTAGAATCAACACTATTGTGCTGGGGTGGTATTTTAACCGATTCAAGCATTGCTGAAGTCCATGTGTCGATTCAGTTAGACTGACACTGATGAGCTGTGATTTTGTAGCACTATGGTGCTAGATCAACCACCATTAAGATGCTGACACAAGATATGCAATTAATATAGGTAAGGCCTAGCATCTTGACACCAAGGTTAACATTGCGGCATTGCAACAAAAACATTCACACGATAGAATTTTATAGAAGTTTCACACTGCACATATATGCAATAAAACAATCAAACAAGAAAGAAAGAACATAGCATGATAAGTTGGATTGCCTCCCAAATAAAATTTAGTGTAATACCATCAGCCCCAAAGATCTATGTTTTATCACTTGGGATGACTCGATTAAAGAATTTTCTTGTGCTTGTCTAAGTCACTTCCAAATGATTTCAGCATTTGGCCAATCACTTTAAGAGTTTGGGAACTGTTTTAAGTTTTGAATTTTTATAACCAGTTATGGAAATACTTTTACTACACTAAATGACCCTGACCATATGGACATAAACTTTCATGGAAATAATTTCGATCTAGCATTGAATAGTAAAATCT
>NW_018242868.1:0-387 GCF_001263595.1 Phalaenopsis equestris
CATCAAACTCTATATAAATTCAGCCTGAAAGCTTCTTCATGCAAAAATCCTAAGCCTTCAACTCACCACAACAATTGATATAAAGAAACGTAAATAATATACCAAAAACGCTTAGGCCTAAAAGCTTTTTAATATAAGATCTGTAACTTAAAAGAGCCAAAAACTCTTAAATACATAAATACCAAAAATTCTTAGGTCTAATATATGTATCAAAACATTCTAGGGTGCAAATGTCAACTACCTGTAAACCAAAAACTTAATATACCTTCCAATGTCATGAGTACCTCTAATTGTATGCTGCTATTACCATTTATCAAACTATTGACAAATGGAAGAGTGAGGCCATGAGTCGTAACAACACTTAAACTCCAAAAAATTAAAAACATA
>NW_018242868.1:586-1038 GCF_001263595.1 Phalaenopsis equestris
CAAGAATATCAGCCAACCAAGCAGCAAGCACCGAAGCAAGGGTGGTTGATCCTACGCCGACTCTCCAAATACACTTTATCGAAGACAATAAAAGTAGAGATTACAGAACGAACACAACCGATCCCACTGAGTTGCGATTTTGAGACGACAAGAAGTAGGGTTCTCGCAGTCACCACCGACAGGAAGCTTTTCACGATTTTGAGATAAGAGCAATTGAAACTAAGAGGAGAAAGAACGAAGGAGCAGCCGAAACAAAGAGGAGAAACGGCGAGAGGACTCAGAGGATGAGAGGAGAGAGCGCCGTGATTTCGAGAGGGGAAAGGGCGAATAAATTAGGGCTCCTCCTGTTGATTAGGGGTTTTGTATCCGTAGATAAAAATAAATAAATAATAATATAATACATTATATTAATTATATATCTTATGTTATATAAATATAATATATATATATAT
>NW_018242869.1:0-6402 GCF_001263595.1 Phalaenopsis equestris
CTCCACCTCAAAATATAGTCTGCCAAAGTTTCATTAGAATTTTGCTTTTCCATCATGAGCTCTCCGATAGACACATGGTGTTGTGCCCGACAAATCTTTTCACAAACAACTGTTCCAACTCAGAAAATGTTTTAACTGATCCGTTGGGCAAGTCAGCGTACCGGTCAAAAGCGATTCCTGACAAGCTGCTGACGAACTGCTGGCAGAGTAGAGCTTCATTATTCCTCATGTTGCCACAACTGGCTCGAAAATGTGTTATGTGCTGTCTGGGATTTCCATTCTCATCAGATATCTTGAAGTTTGGGGCCACAAAACCCTTGGGGAAAAGTACGACATCAAACTCTTCTGGGTAAGGTTTACCCTTCAAAATTGATGCACCGCCCTTGGATTGGGCTAAGGCGTCCCGCACTTGTTCAACCATTTGCTTGAATTTCTTTTCTGGCATGGCACCTGTTGGAGAATCTTTCTTTGGTTTTTCATCTTTGTCTGCTGAAGTAGCCTCCCTTCTTTCATCTATGATGTGTATAATTTCTGGCTGATTAATCTTTGGAGAAGCCAATTTTGGTGCTTGTGATTGCCCCTGAATGGTGGCCATGGCGGTCATAGCTGTAGTCATCTCTTCTATTCTTTTCTCCAGTTGGCTGACTTGCTCATCCCTTAGGAGGATAACCCTACGCAGCTCATCTACGGCATTCTCTTTGGTGTGAGGTTGAGCCTCGAGCGTAGATGTGGTAGCTCTGGTTTCGATCACATGGACATCCATAAAATCCTCCTCCAGGTAATCATTGTAATCAAACTCTTCATTGTCACTACCGAAGGAAACTCCGTGCTCTCGAGCTAAATCAGAAATCTCGATCCTGTGTTTCTCAAACTTTTCCTTGATTATTGACTCCTTGATTGCTTTAAGATCTGGAGGACCTTAGTGGATATCCTCTACTTGTTCCTCCATCTCGCTGGCTATTGTCGCGATTATGTCAGATATTTCAGACACTGGTTTTGCTTTCTGCCTTGCAGGCTTACTGAACTGTATCGGTGGAGCGACCTTGCGTGCCCATACCCTCTTCTTTTTTGATGATGATGTCTCAGGACGAGGCGTCTTAGTATAAACATCGGTATGTCGAGGGAAAGTGTGCTCCTCATGGTATAGACCGACTACAGTGCCAGGTAATCGCTTTGTCTTTATCTCTGGGATTACAGGAATGAAAGGTAAAATCTTCGGACCCAGTCTCGACTTAATCGATCGACGACCTGGAGTCCTGGTGGCAGTATGATCAGTAGTAATCACTGCTGTATCAACTCTGTTCCCTAAGCAGAGCCAAAAGGGAATGCAAGTAGGCGGTGCTCCAGTTGTCTTACGCGATTGTCTGGAGGATTTGACGCCTTTTAGAATTTCCTTCTTCATGAGAGGGGAAATTGCATCTCCTACTCGTTTAAGTAACTCGCTAACCGAACATCCTTCTTTGGTAGCAAGCCTTCTAAAAACTGAACTGACTCGAGTGATAGGAGTGAACTTCTTTCTCTCCTCACTCTGTGCATGAAGTGATGATAATGCAGCAGCGATCCTCCAGATACTCTCATATTCCTCGATATCTGTCAGAGGATGGAATCTACTCCCTCGCATGAGTGGATAAATTTATGGTAGCACTTCTTCATCTTGATGAGGTTGCTCGTCAATGGGTGTCTCTTCGAGAGCCTGGGCTTTAATGACCCGCCGAACTCTTCTATTGCGGTTCCTCCTTTGAGTTTGGGTCAGTAGTACAGTCCTTGAACTTGATCCGATTTTAAACACGGGTAGTGGGACAGTTAATCCTTCAGTCGGATTCTCAACAATCATCACTTCTTTCCCCTTAGCAGTAGCGGGGATAGCAGGTTTGACGGGTGCCGCGACGACAGTAGCTTTAGCCTTTTTGCAGGCAGGGCAGTCTTGAAGGTAGGTCAAATCAAATTCTTCAGACAGTTCTTGTATTTCCGAAGTAGCAATCTTCATTACCTCGAATGGGGCTTTCTCGAGGATGACCTCGAGATCTTCAAATCCAGCTCCAAACTTGATGGTGGGAGCGACGTTACGAGCACTGCAGTCCGTCGGCAGGTTGCTGGAAAAGGTCAGCATTGGGTAGGCCATTGCAGCGGGCTTTAAAACAGAAAGTTTTAGGGTAAGCTATATGGCCAAAAACTATGGCCAAAAATATATGGCCAAAAACCTCGTAATCCTTAGTGCAAGCACTGAAAATAGAGTTTGATTTGTAGACTGGGCGGGTCTTAATTTATGGGAAAAAAATAGAAGTCTTTTTTAGGTGGTATTTTAACACCTTTGTTTTAAAAAAAGGGTAAAATTTAATTAATATAAGAAAATTTCAAAGTGCTCGCAGTACAACACAATTTGGTTTAATTTGCGGAATAACAAATCAAATTTGGAAGGGAGATGTGAAATATTTTAGGACCCAGTACAGGACCCAATTAGTGACAGAAAATGCCCAGGTGGAACTAGTTCACTTACACACCTATTTGGGATCCTACCCCATATAAAAATTTGAAGAGTCCTTAATGGTCTTCTGAACTCCTCTGTTCAAAGATGGTTGAACAGCTAGTCCTGAAGTCCAAGGAGTTGACCATACCTTCCCAAGACAGAAATGGGTAAAGTATGTCAACGGAAGAAGGGTAATTTGGTCCAAGAGGGGCATGGACACATTACCGATGTGTGGAGATAATATTTCCTGATTTGTATGGAGAGAAAAGCTTATCCCCAACGGAGTCGCCAGAAGTTGTCGGCGCTATTTCGGGGGTTTGTGGGGAGTTGCCCGTAAGAAGCTGTCGGTCGCCGTAATCGAAATCCCGGCGCCCGCTTTGGAAGGACGTTGACGTGTGAAATCAAACTGACCTCATATTTTTCATAGCTTAAAATGAAAGAGAACTGTACCTCAAATACTGTATCTATCCCGAAGGATAAACACAAGACTTGAGGATGAGACTCGATCAAATAAACTAAGGAAAGTATGACGTCCCTTTGACTCTCGATAAAAATCAGGAAATATTGTCTTCAAGGAGTTTCAAAGGGTAGGACTTTTCAATGAAATCAGATGTGGAGGTGTGAAAGGGGATTGGGTCAAATTTGGAACATTTTATTGTAGAATCCAAAGGCGAAAGAATTAGGGGATGTCATGGATCTAGAGGAGAACCACAGTGACTTCCCAAGCTATCCTAATGTTTGACTTCATTTCTGAGGAGGAATATTTAGGTGTTTCATCCTGCAAATTTTATTAGTTAGGGCTTACATTTGTGTGAAACGATCACACAAATAGCCTGGAAGATATGAGGATTTAGGTCGTGATAAGTGACAACCTTGGAATCCTAAGACAAGTTAGGGCTTATATTGTATAGCAGGGCTATACAAAAGCCTAAAGATATGGTGAGGATTTACATTGCATAAGCAAGCAACCTTGAATTCCTATGGCTTTGTTGTTTATGTCGAAGGAAGGAAGATTGGTTTAGCTGGGGAAGACAAGTTTTGCTGTTGAAGATGGCCATGCTGCCCACCATGCTAGCTCCAAGCTCCTCATCGCGACCAGTTTGAGTTTTCTAGTGTGTCAAGTTATAATGCCAAATCAGGTGGCCCTATGGTTGAAGTTCTTTAAATTTTATGAGGGCATATTAAAGTTGATTAGAGCGACACCGATTAGGATCCTACAGTTCCCTCGTTTCGGCATCACTATTTTCTATTGGATTCACTTAGCATGTAAGGAAAAGGCACAAGAAAGACGGTACTATAAACTATAAAAGTGTACCTGGCGAGTCTTCTTGTTCCACCACCTGAAACTTAAAAATGCATGTGAGGGCATTTTTGAAGAGTAGGAAAAGGAAAGTTCTGGTTGTTTTCCTAACTCTATGTTGTATTTTGGTGAGTCCTTAAAAGTTTGATTAAGGATGATTTCATTAAGCAAAGTATATTAAGTTTAACAGACCTCTGAGGTATCCAACAAGTTAGGTAAAGGAAGCAGGTCCATGCTTCCCTCTCACCAACTGGTGAAAAGCCTTGAGTTCATTTAAACTTATTATGTTGCTTAATGGTTCATCCTGTGAATACTTCTAATGCTCGGTAAACATTGATGTCTTAATTATCCCTAAGAAAGGGGTAATTATCATTTATCATTTAATTTGAAAATTAGGTGAGTGAATTTCCTTAAAGGGCAAGTTGGTGTAACCTGAACACTTAGCCAATTTTTAGGCTTAGTGATGTTTCAAGAATGTTTGATTATGTTATGTTTATTTCTCTAATCATCATTTAGTCAATTTTGATTTGGCCTAAGTCACCACTAAGCCCTTAAGACCTAGGTGAGTGTCTTAACTAGTTCTTAAAATGTTAAGCTTTAAGTGATCGTGATTCATAATTTAAATTTTTATTTTAAAATAAAAATAGGGGCATTAAATCGATTAATTATTGACTTCAAAAGTCATACCCCTAAGTCCAAGATCGTTTAATTTTAATAAACTTCCAAATTTTAATAATTTAGAAATTTATTTACTTAATTAAGAAAGTGAGATTGGTTTCTACCAATTAATACCTTGTGTTTCAAACACCAAATAATTTGATTAAAATCAGAGGTTACCCATTTCCTTCCTTGACTTAAGCCTAAATGTTAATTAAGGCTAAATTTTCAAAATTACACATTTGCCCCTAAGGTTCTAACAGTTCATAATTTGTCAAATTCAATTCAAATGACTTTGAAATTTTTATCCTACCTCATTCATGGGTCAATTAAGACATCAAAGGAGGGAATATGATTTTTCAGGATTTAATTTATTTTATATAATTATTTTCAAGCAAAAATATGATTTTTTAAAGAAAATTCTTAACTTGAACAAGGTAAATTTTAATCCTTTGAAATTTTTACTGGAGGTAAACCAAGTGCAGAGAAGTCTTTGGACCAAACATCATGATTTTTTGAATTCTCTGTGATTTATTTGAATTATTTCTTAAAATGTTAAGCTTTAAGTGATCGTGATTCATAATTTAAATTTTTATTTTAAAATAAAAATAGGGGCATTAAATCGATTAATTATTGACTTCAAAAGTCATACCCCTAAGTCCAAGATCGTTTAATTTTAATAAACTTCCAAATTTTAATAATTTAGAAATTTATTTACTTAATTAAGAAAGTGAGATTGGTTTCTACCAATTAATACCTTGTGTTTCAAACACCAAATAATTTGATTAAAATCAGAGGTTACCCATTTCCTTCCTTGACTTAAGCCTAAATGTTAATTAAGGCTAAATTTCCAAAATTACACATTTGCCCCTGAGGCTCTAACACTTCATAATTTGTCAAATTCAATTCAAATGACTTTGAAATTTTTATCCTACCTCATTCACGGGTCAATTAAGACATCAGAGTAAGACATCAAAGGAGGGAATATGATTTTTCAGGATTTAATTTATTTTATATAATTATTTTCAAGCAAAAATATGATTTTTTAAAGAAAATTCTTAACTTGAACAAGGTAAATTTTAATCCTTTGAAATTTTTACTGGAGGTAAACCAAGTGCAGAGAAGTCTTTGGACCAAACATCATGATTTTTTGAATTCTCTGTGATTTATTTGAATTATTTTAAATTCTGGATTATTTAATAAAAATAAAATATTTTAAATGATGAAAATTAAGTTTTGTATTTTTGAAAAATCTCTCCGAGGGTACAGAACCCAGAGGAGCAATTTTCATATTTTTCTAATTTTTCTTTAATTTATTGGAATTATTTTAGTAAAAATTCATTTTTAACCTTTAAAAATTATTTTTAAGCCTTGAAATTCAATATCTTTATTTAGAAAATCAGGAAAAATATTCTAATTATTCCTAAGTGATTAGGAAGAAATTTATAACATTTCCATGAATTTTATTATTTTTGTGTTTTTCATGAATTTTTAATTATTTTAAGTATTTAAAATAGGCTAAAAATCAAGTTTTTATTATAAATATTATTTTATTTTAATAAAATATTCCTGATCACAGAGAACTCAAAAAACTAAGTTTCATAATTTTTTGATCTAAAATCAACTTAATTTACCAAATGAACTCAAAATATTTTAAAATTTTTATAGTGAGTTCTCTGGATTATAGACCACATTGGAGATCAAAAATCAAGTCATTTAAATGTTTATATTTTCCAAAATTAATTATTTTATTGATTTAGTGTTTGTAAAATTTAAGCGCATTTTAAATGACTTGACCCATGAAATTATTTCTGAATACTTCTCTGGTCATGTTGGACCTTCCACATTTTTTTTAGAATTTTCTAACCAATATGCTAATTTCCATGATTATTTTAAGGAAATAATTTGCAAAAACTTGAAAATCATGGATCTCTGTATAGAAATCTCCTCTGACTTTGGAAAAATCAGAGGATGTTTC
>NW_018242869.1:6645-39447 GCF_001263595.1 Phalaenopsis equestris
ACAAAGTTATGGATTTTCTAAGTTAGGGGTATTTAAATAAATAGGAAAAAGCCCTATTTATCTATTTAAACCGCGCGTGCTGACTGGATCCTAAACAGCTCCGAAGGCATGCATAACGCGCTTTGGTTGGATGCCACCCTCCACGTAGCTGCTGACTCGGCCCGTGGTTTATGTCCCGAAGCACTGTCCTGCTTGATCTCCATTGTGCATTTGATAGATGCTCGATCAAACGGCTCCCCATCATCATCCCCGATAGAATGATCCCGTGACCGTCCATACTAAAACCCTAATCACTTCAGGTTTGGTCCCATGTGCTCATCTAAGTGAGACAAACACATCCATACGGTAATCATGCAATTAAATTAAACCTAAATAAATGGAGAATCGAAATAGGCTCGGGATGAGGTGAGGTTTTATACCTTTGCTTTGAGAAGTATTGCTTTGAAGCTTCGATCAGAGGGTCTTGACACACTCGTGATGATCCAAAGAGGCTATGGATTGAGTCCCTAGTCTTGGTATAAGGCCTAGGTGTGGATTCGACCAAGCTCGAATTCGGGTGTTGGTCTAGAGCTTGTTAGAGGCTTTGTGGAAGGGGGATTTTATAGGGATTTGGCTTCTTTCACTATTGTGAAGGTGTGGGTGAATTTAATTTGGGTTTGGTGGATTGTGGATGTGTATTGGTTTCTGTCCTGGTTTCCGGTAAGGTTCAAAGCTCAAAATTGAGCTCCAGCAATGAGAATTGGTGAGGGAAAATGGTTGGAATGCACTGAGAGGATCTTAGGGAAACTCTGTGTGAAGTTTGGAGAGGCATCACTAAGGAAATTTCAGCACACCTCCCATGGTTGTGGAGGTGAGTTTTTATAAAAATGGCCATGGGAGTGGCTCTTAGGGTATAAGCTTGGGTGCATTGTGGTGCTTAGGTGGAGGGAAGACGAGCTCCATTAATTTGTTTGACTGTGCTGGCCTCTAGGTTTGATTTGGGTGAGGTGCCATGGGGGTGGCTCTCGGTTTTGAGTTTTTCCGGCCACTAGGCTGGCCGACCTGCCAGGGGGAGGGGGCTAGGAGCTCAGGGAACCAGTTTAGTGCAATAATACCTAATTTTGGTAGGGATATCTTAAACACATGCATTTTTGGAAGTAATATCCCTTAATTTGGGGGACCTTTGGTCCATGGCTTGATTTAGGTGGTTTCATGGTGTTTGGACTGGTCACTAAGTCCAACGAATGGCTGTGATGGAGTTAATTTGGTGAGTTTATGGTGGTTAGGTCACATTTAGTGCATGAGTCCAAATGGTTGCAAATGACCCAGTCTTGGGTTTGGGCTAGGTTAACCATGCCAATTGGCCCAAATAAATGTTGCATCTTGTGTAGATGATCATAATGAACAACTTTGGTGAAGAATGGAAGTGGTTTTGAGTTCAATTGAAGGGTAAATTTGAAGGAATTTTGAATTTAATCAATTTGGTCATGTTGGGCTAGGCTTGGGTCTAGCTTGGGTTAGCCTTGGGCTAAGTCCAAATTGATTGTTGTAAACAGTCAATAGAGACCTCATGAAGAGTTTTAAACATGAATTGGATGCCAATTTGGGGGTTAAGGCAATCAATTGGGTGAAATTTGGGGACTTAGCCAATTTGGGGCTAAATTTGGGAATTTTGGATTTAGGCCAAAATCAAATGAATTTTTGGCTTTACCAAGGCCAATTGATGGTTGATTTTGATGTATAGGAATGTTATGAAGATTTTTCAACTTTAATTGGGGCCAATTAACTAGGATATGGGTTCAATTTGATGAGGTTAGGTCATATGATCAAAATTGGGGTTTGACCTAAATCAAAATTAGGCTAAAATCATGGGCCACTTAGGCTTGGATTTGGTTTAGTATTGTCATATCAAAAGTGATTTTGAGTTTAAGATTGAAATTGGGGTCAATTGAGATCAAATTGATGGACATTTGAGTTGAATTTGAGAAAATTTAAGCCCTTAAAGGCAAATTTGGGGGTTTTGGTTAAAGATGGTTAAATTGGCCAAATTGGGTCATGTGGTAGTTGAGAAAAATCAAATTGGGAATATTTGAGATTTAATGAGATTTTATGAGAATTTTTGAGATTTTGGGCTATGGAGGGGTATCATGGTAATTTGGGGGTTTTTTAAGGACTAAAGGCCAAGATGGGTATTTTGGTATAGTTAAGGTACCAACCATCGCCAAAAAGCCATGGACCAATGGAAACCCCATTTTGGGTCCTCTACATAGTGGTCTTAGCTAAACCATAACCCTAGGGCTGGTAGGTTTAGGGGACCATCTATATGAGTATCCCAAAAAGATCAAGAGACTTAGGCTAGAAATTGAGTTTAGGGGTGTGAGCGATTGTGAGAGTAGTTGAGTGTAGATGAGTTTAGTGAGTGTCATAGCTCTAGACCAACACCGAGGGTCAACCTTAAGGTCCAACAGCTCTAAGGGTGGCTCGTCTTGAGTTTCCCCCATAGTGACCCTACCTATTAAGTATTTAGAGGTTGAGACCAACATGTGGAACTTAAAGTTGAGTAGAGAAGAGTTTGGAATTTCTAGTGGTGAGGGTGCCTTTTCTAGTTCTCTAAGAATAGTCAATAGGAAAGTCCTATGACTAGACCTTAGGCTACTAAAGAGGAAAAACTAAACCTCAACCAAAAGTGAGGTCAATAAGGATCTTTGATGTGGAAATGATATCGAGCATTAGCTCCTCCAGAATCTTATCATTTTCTAGCTTAGGGTCTTCCCCTCTCTCAAGAAGAGGGCAGGGCTCTATTTATAGAGTTTGGAAGATACTTCTCTGCAGATAAGGAAGGAATTCAAACAACTTAATTGAATGACCTGAAGAGATTCCCTTAATCAAATAAAGTTACGAGAACATTTGAGTGTCTTAATGATGTTAGAATTGAGAGATCTTGAGCTCATTGGATTCATCTCACTAAGGAACTCAATTTAATTATAAGCTTGTTAGATTTGGAAATTGTTAACCTTCTAATTATGAACTGAAAGTTTTCAAAAGTGGCTTAATGTATTTAGTCGTGGCTTGACACAAATATGACCAATTTTAATTTCATTGGATCCGTCTCATCGAGCCTTTTATTTGAACTATAATTTTGCTCAAATTAGAGTTTTTAATGTTTTGATCAAGTTTTAAATGCTTATTGCCCAAATTATTCCAAGATACGTGCCATGTATGGAAATTTGTCTTAGATGATGGAAATTATAATATTATAGACATCTAAGAGAATCAGTTATATTAATCGTAATCATTTAATAGAACACATCCTTAAAATATACAAGCTAAACATGATAGCAAAGGTGGCAATTACAAATTCCAAAAATAGTGTCTTTCAACATAAACCTAAGAGTAAAGGTGCAACTAAGCTAAGTCGACTCATGAGCTGGTTCAAACTTGACTCGATAACTAGCCTGCGAGCTGAGTTTGATGAGCTAACTATCTAAGCTCAAGCTAGCACTCACTCAACTTGTTAGCTCATAAGCTAGCTCATTATTTAAAAATATTAATAAAAAATGCACTAAAATATATATTAAACTCAACATTTTATCTATAAATTATTTAACATGTTTAATGTTTTAATTTTCTTAATTTTATATTAATAAAAGTGAAATTTGTGACAGTTAGGTACCATATTATTTTGACTAATATTATGCTTAAGAAATATATTTTTTTCTTAAGTGTGCAGGGGATACAGTGAATAGAGAATTTGGAACAAAACATAACAAAAAGTGAGCACAATATAAATAATTTGGATCTACGCACCCGCACTGCCAATACAACACGCTTGCTTTAACTCTGGCCCTTCTCCGCCATGTTCAGTGCCCTCGCACCTAGTCTAAAGCACCTACGCTGGATCTCACACACTCGTACTTGCTCGTTTGTTTAAATTTCAACACACCCACATCGTAATTGTGGTTCCCTCGCATAGGTGCCAGAGCACACGCGCCTTGTTCGCGTCACAGGTAACAATTTTATTTCATTTGCCGAGGTCTTCCTATAAATTAATGTATGAGGTCGGTTTTAGGGCATCATGGGCTACTAACAAATGTAAGAAGGGTAGAGTTTTGATCAGAGAAAATTTTCCTATGAGGTTTTCTCTCCTTCCTTTGGATTGGAACCTCAAGAGGTGAGATTCCACCATTAAATTCTTATGAGTTCTCAAGAGATCTATTGTATCAGAGGAAATGGTGCTATTTTTGTGGAGATGACAAGTTATATTGTAAGTTTTTCTTTCTATTTATTTCTTACAATGAAAATCTACATGGATTTTGATTTTGTGGTTTTCTCAACAATACGTGGCTGGACTTTTCTTTGTGTTTCTATGATATAGGAATTGTGATTTGCATTGTGATTTTTAAAAATGTTTTTCTGTTAACATTTTCTCGTGCTTTCATGACATATTTTGCTGGTTAATCTCCGATCTTAATTTACTCTTAGTCTGCAAAATAGGAGTTAAAATATTTTGTAAAAATATGACTTCTAATTATAGCATAATGGAAGCAAATGATTAACCGCATTTTTCTAAGAGAATAGACATATTCCAGTGAAATTTTACAATCTTTCTAGGTATTAGAATAATCATGTGGATTGCCTTGGGGATTGTGGAAGCCTCAAATTCATGGGTTCTAGGCTTCTTTTAACCCATACATCATAAAAAGTAACATATCCCTGATTAACAACAATCACGTTAGAAAAAATTTAGGACACCACGATCATCACGATCCCCAAATCACAAAGGCACGAGCCTCATAAATCTTGAATGAACTCTTGAGATCTTTCTCATTTTTTTGTTTCCTCTGCTTGCAATCTATTATTTTTTCATTAGAATTAGGATTTCAAATCGCTTTTTGATAACCGCCAAGCTAGGTTAACTAAATTAGTAAAGTAGAGATTTTTTTGTGGAAGCGAACATTACACTTTCCCTATTGGATTGATATGTAGTACTCTTTAACAATATTACTACTTGACACGTGCACTTGTATTGTATGGTCGACTTATGTCCCGATAAGTTTTGGCATGTATTATATCAAGTGCTTTATTATTATTATTATTATTTTTCTCCTAATTACAAGTTATGTTTTATATTTTTCTATAAGACCAATTTGAATTAATATTATATCTTCTTCATATTAAATAAGTTGGCTTGCAAACCGAATCAAACTCAATTCATTAATCTAGCTCAGCTCAAGTCAAAGGTAGCTCAAGTATTGGTTTTTTTATTTTACACGGGGTTTTGAATATCATGCTGATTTAAAAACTTAGTTATTTAAAAATCAAGATCACCATCAGAAGTAATATACCATCTCGAGAGAAAGAGATATAAATTTACGATGTGTTCAACTAATTAAATGAATAATTTTGGATATTTGCACTACTCTACATTTAAAACTGATAAATTCTTTCCCTTATCTAGTCTAAAGAAGAGATAAGATTAATATTAATTTGTGGTCTTTAAACTTCCTATAAAGGGAGACATCTATAGTTAATTACATTATAATCAACCAAAGTTATTTAAAAAAACTCTCAATTAAGGTTGTGGTTCTGTTTGAAAAAAAATTCTAAGTTTATGCTTCCATGATTGATTATTAGGAATTCTAAGCGAGAAAAGCTCAAAAGTGGAACAATTATTATTGAAACCCAAAGAAGCAAGTGTATGGGATGTCGAAGATATTGAGAAACATAGTAACAACTCAACTATTTTATTGCTTAAATTAATGATTTTGAAATATATTTATTAGATTTTTCATTCTGGCCTTTTATTAGAAAGTTTAAGTCTTATATCATACGATATTTGATAGTGTGAAGGCCTAGGAGGTGAGAATTTTCATCGTAAATAGACGTACAACCTCAAATTCTTAAAACTAAAGAAAAGTTCTTTAGAAAATGTGAAATTTTGGAACTCTAATTGAAAGGAAAGAAAGTGCATGAACAAATACATGCAATGGACCAATAAACCTACCTAAAAAAGGCTACTACCTAAACCACCTTATCACATTTAAAACCATGTAGGCTAGTTTCAATGAATGCAAGATAAGGTAGATTGCTATTTTATTATGAGTAGTATGTCTTATGACTTGATTATAAATTAAAATTTCTAGTTATTTATGTATTTAAAATGTCCTACGAAAATTAATATGTTTTATAATTTAAAATTCAAATTTTTTTGATCACTTAAGTGGTTTATTATTTTATGGTTAACTTTAGTGTCGAGTGACTCGAAGCAGGTAGTGTAGTGGGTTAAGTAAACCCTTGATATTGAATGTCTAGAAGATCAGTTTATTAAGGCCAAATGAGATTTGGAGGGTAGATCTCACTTCTATGAGGCAAATGGTTCTCATAGAACAAACCATTACTATATATGTATAATTTTTGAGTGCCCCAAGTAGAGGAAATAAGAACAAGAAGATCTTGTATATGCTTATGATCTTGTTCTCATTCATATTCCTATATTGAAAAGAGGTTTCTACAATTTAATATCAAATCAGGGTTTTTTTAAATGGATAATTTTTTCTAAGGTTGAGAATGCAATGACTAATACAATTTTGTTTTTGGTTGTTTCTTTTAATTTTAAAAAGCTAAGTTTAAATTATTTATGTAGTTTGGGTAGAAAATTTAGTCCATAGAAGAGCCTACCAATAATCCCGGTAAAAGGGAACAAACAAGAGCACAGGCCTAAAACGGGGGCAGAACCATCACATAAACACAAAAAATAAGGCTAATTAATGGGTGCCAGTCCTTGATCTATCTCAGACTCATCAACAGACTTCATTTGAACCACTATTGCTGGTTTAGTTACAGTCCATCGTTTTCTTTGTTTTTCTTCTTCTTTTGGATGGATATATATTTGAGAGTTAATTGATCAAAGCACTTCCTAACTGTATAAAGAAAGTGGTGTCTCAAAAGGTAATAAACCCTAGGTTACCACAAAAACTTATTTTAATTACAACAGCCTAGCGAAAGTGAGTTAGCACATCCTAAGCTTTTTATGGTAGCCTAGAAACATATAAAGAATCCATGTCAACCTAGTGTAATAGAGAGTCACCTACTCTTTCTAGCAAGTGTCTAATAAGCAAACACGACAAACACAATACAAAAAATTATCTACTCCTGTGACCAATAAAAGAGTTAGTGCCTATGACGTCTAAATGTGGGTGAATTATGAATTAAGAAAAGTTCAATTTTATATAAGAAGACTCGGTCAAAATGCCCATGGCGTTCCGTCGTCCCAAGGTTGTTCGATTTTGGACCTAATTAGTAAGAAGAAGTGATTAACATATTCTGACCTCAAGATTCTTGTCAGTAACTATGGATTGCATCATCCAAGAGATCTCATAGCCCAGGGGTTCCTTATTATTACCATTCAAGATGCATTTGATTTTTTTTGTTCATTAAGGGTTCACTTTTACTTTTTTATGTCTTTCGGATTTTATGTAGTTGATGAGTTTTATGATGTTTGACTTATCCTTGACTTTTAAAATAAATTTGATTTTTACTAGGATTGTCTTTGATTTGTACTATGATTGTAATTAATTGATTTAATTTCTTTTTATGATAACCTGATCAAGATTTCATGATTTTGTCTTCCCGAGGTTGTTAGGGTTCATGATCTGCTCAGTCAGAAGTAACAGGTGGAAACCTTGTTAGCAAGTATGAGTTTCCTCATCAAAGACTTCTTCACATACTAGGGGTTGATTCAATTTTGTTTAATTTTTAGTGAATTTTAAGGTTCACATTAAGTTTTAATGATTTTCTAATATTATTTTGCTTCCTCGTTTAGTTAGATCTTCATTTCATGGTCTGTTATGTTGGTTTGCTCATTACTTAGTGAAAATTTTACTTGACGGAGGGCATTTCTGTAATTTGGTTATTCTTGACTTAACCAACTTTTTCTCTTAGTTTTAGGGTTTAACTTAGTATTTCCATTAATGATTATTTTTGAGTTGGTTGTAAATTGTCTCATTATGAAGAAAAGTGTGCTTACGACCTCCGGGAAAAGATCATAAGCACTCCTTAAAGTTCATACTTAAGCTTAGTGTTTAGTTGTTTTTCTTTAATTTATGTTTTAAGTTAGAATATATATCATTGAATGAGCACATTATTATTTATGCTTATTTAATTAGTTGATTAATCATTTGTGTTTTCATTCGTTGAAATTTTGATGAAGCGTTAAAAGGGGTATACTTGTAACTTAGGGTTTCACAAATACAACTTTTAATTTTTAATTTCATTTGTCGAATTATTATGTTTATTTTCTTTGAATTTTTGTTGAATGGTCCTTAGGGGCATATTTATAATTTTCATTATATTTTATTAATTTTTAATAAGGTTTAATTTGGTGATTTGATTCATTATCAATCCTCAAGGACATTTTTATAAATTTTCAAATCCTCTTAAGTTCAAGTTGGTCTTTAGATTAATAAGTTCATTAATTCTTCTTAAATGTTTTAAAGAATGAATTGAAGTTTTAATTTTTTGATTTGAGCTTAATTAGGGTTTGTTAAGTGCAATTTTCATAACCTAAGAGTATTTATGTAATTATCAATTTTATATTTTAATTTTTTTTAATTATCTTAAGTAATTATACATTTTAGATTTATTAAACCCTAATGTTAAGGTTTTTAAGTTATTTCATTTTGTTTTAATTAAGCTTT
Source organism: Phalaenopsis equestris (assembly GCF_001263595.1). NCBI lineage: Eukaryota > Viridiplantae > Streptophyta > Magnoliopsida > Asparagales > Orchidaceae > Phalaenopsis > Phalaenopsis equestris. The sequence goes on from NW_018242869.1 coordinate 15,321, forward strand.
GAGACAAAAGGGCTAGGTGGCAAATTTCCAAATTTACAAAATTACCACCTATACGTTGCAAATTTTAATTTTTAGATGTTGGAATTCACTTTTTAGCTGACCATTTTAGGGAGTTTAATATTCTTTTTAATCACCCACCGAGTTTACATTCTTTTGATTTAGATTTTAATCTTTATATTTATTTTTCAAAATAAGTGATATTTTTATGGAAAATTAGGATTTTCAAGCTTGAAATTGTCCTCTTTTCCCGAAAAAATCCAGGAATAACCCCAAGAACAGGGAGAACATTGGGGTCAATTTTTATGATTGTTTGGTATATATTTTCTTTTTTATGATTAATTAAATGTTTGGGGGTATTAATTTATTTTAAAATTAATTATAATTTAATTAATTTAAATTACTCCTCTGTTCATTGATTCTAGAGGTATTTTTATTTTTTTAAAATTTTATTATTATTAAATTGTGATTTCTTAAATTTATTTGACATTTTTAGATTAAATTTAATAAAAAAGTAGAATTTTCCTACTTATTCCCGTCAATACTGCATCAAACTAGACAACCCGAATACTTTCCCGCGTCACTCTCGCTTAGCCATCCATGTACGTTGCACGCTTGCTTCGATTCGCAGTGCTGAGAAGATCCCGCAGTTTCACTCTTGCGGTTTCTCATTCACCAGTTTTATCTTTTATTATTTGTATTTGTTTCAATTGAATCTTAATTTCTTGTTGAGAGATTGGCTCATAGGCGTGTTTTCAATTGTAGAGTTTAGGTTTTGGGTCATGAGCTTTAAGTTTGGTCATGGGCTTTTAGGGTTTGGGCTTGGATTACGGCTTTTTTATTAGGGTTTGTTTTTTAGGATTTTGATTTTAATTTATTTTTATTAAATTTTCTTTGATTTAATTTTATTTTTCAATTTAATCACTTTTAGTGGACTTACCATTTATTCATTCTTTCTTAAATTGATCCAATGTTGACTTTATCTGATGGAGTTAGGATTTTGGTGGCCTTCATTGGATATTTAAATTTAAAAATTTTAATTTGTGTTTAAATTTTTGTTAACTACATTCGGTGTATTTTGGGTAATATTGACTTTAGTTTTGTTTACGAGACATTTATGATTTAATGGATCTTTAGGGTTGATTTAGTTTTGGTGTTTAATTTTGGGTTGATTATTTAGGTGAATTAGGTTTTATTAGTTTTAATTTCTATTGACAATTTTGTATGTGTCGACTTCAATTTTTTTTTTTTTGGGTTCGATTTTTGATGACTTTAGTTTCTTCTTAATCTTTTATTTTAATGACTTCAAGAGATTGTAATGAGTTTCAAATTTAAATTTTGATTATTTAATTTTCTTTGGTTCAGTTTTGATGACTTTTAATAATGATTTTGTTTTTAAGTTCCTTTATTTCAATTTTGATATATTTATTGGTTTCCAATTTTTTGGGTTCCAAGTAGAAGGTAAACCTTACCTTGGTCTAAAGTTAACCCTATACTTAATGGACTTCTTCCAAAGAAAAGGAAGGCTAACAGACCTTGGGACTACAAAGTGAGCTAGCAAAAGAAAACCTAAGGCTTTTAGAGTAAAATAGTCGCTTCGAGCATTTTCCATTCTATAGAAAGATAAGTTGGGCATTAATAACTAAACCATAATCATCTCAACCAAAAGTTAAGGATTTAAGGTCTGTTATATGAAACCCTAAAGAGTGAAGATTGGTTTGAAGGTCTATATTGTGTTGGTTCCTTCACCAGTCGTCTGAGAGAGTCACTAGGAAAATCCTAAGCCTAGATCCTAAGCTTTTATAGACAAAAACACCCCTAGTAGGTTTGATATATTTACCAAGCATATCGCACGTATTGTCATTGACTGAACAAACCAACAGAATCCAAAGAATTTCCAAGTAATCAGACTCATAACAGAATAAATTTGAGTAAGAATTTGGATTAAGCTTGAGTTGAAGTTTTCCAGCGAGGAAACTTGAGTTTGAATTGGGGTGAATGAATATTACTGTCAGGGATGCTTACGCGGTAGATGCTTAAGAGGGGTTGCATTTTCCATTTTGATAGTGATTTCTATTTGTTTTTTATTAATTTAATTTTGTCATTTAAAGGAGTTCATGACTAAGAACTGTCAATGATTCTCGATAGGAATTTTAGGCCGGCAATGCCTCAAGACAATTTGATAGTTTTAATTGATTTGAAATAATCAATGTTTGATGAGCCTTACTCAATATAGCAAAGTAGAGGCAAGGATATTCATTTTCTATTTGATCCTACTCGGAATAATAGAGATGAAGCGAATTTGATGTCTACTTGACCTTAATCAAAATAGTAGATAGAATAAATGGAGAACTAACTAGTGTCTGTTTGACCCATGATTTGAAACAATCAGACAAAGGTAAGTCATTGATCAATCTCTGTTTGACCCTACTCAAAACTATAGAGATGAAGAAGGTTCAATGACTACTAGACCTTACTCGAAATAACAGATGAACAACATAAGGAAAACCAATGTCTATTTGACTCGTGGTTCAAAAAATAGAACATAGGTAAGTGTTATATCAATCTCTATCAAACCAAACTTGGAACGGTAGAGATGAAGAAGGTTCGACGACTACTGAACCAAACTCAAAAGAACATATGAATTGGGTTCAAATAAATAGGAAAATATACTTTGTTGGATGCAAAATTGGAGATTTTAAGGTGACAGATTAAAATCCCCAATTTGGTCGACTTGATTAGAAACTGATGCGAGATTGTTAGACCTCAGGGGAGGGAGTAATGGGAGCTCTGGAGTGATAGCCAATATCCTCCCAAACAAACCTTGGAATTAGAGACTACTCTGGATTAGTCAATGTTCTTTATGCACTCGGAAGAGGATAAATAATAGGATTGCTCTTATTTGGCACAAAATAGTTTTTATATATATTCCTAGATGATTTTAATTTCTTCACAATCCATATACTCATTGTAATAGGGAATGATGCTTTCTTAAATTTGAAATTTCCGTCATAACATCTTAGTTTTAATTTTCATAAATTTACTTTTGAAAGTTTAGCATTTAGATTAGTTAACTATGTCTTAGAGCTGTATTTTAATTAGCATGCACTTGTTACTTAGTATTCAAACTTCGCACTTTACTTTTTGTATTTTTAAAATAGTACTTGGCATTATAATCTTAAGAATATATTTACAGGCATTTCCAACTTTAAATTCCAATTTTCCTGTGGGATAGATATCTAGGACTTAATTAGAGCCCTTTATTACTTGATTGATATGTATATTTGCGCTATTTTTAAAGAAGATTTGGCAGTTTAAAGATTTTTAAAAGATAAAACTTTTTTAATTCAGATATTTTCTTGGGATTAATTTACATATTTGCTATTGTATCTGTTGAGTGTATTTTGTAATATTGAAAAATATTTACAAAATTTAACACACTAAATCCACCCGCATCAAGTTTTTGACATCGTTATCAGGGAAGTAAATGAAAGTAGTAGTATGTTTCTTTATAATTTATAGTATTCTTATTTTAAAAAATATAAAAAAAGAGTGTTTGTAGTTTAGTTTGAATATTTTGTTATTTAAGTGTGTTTGCTGATTTTAAATTACTCGTTGTGTTTGCTTATGAGTAGTGTAAGATCTAAAAATTTAGTACCTTATGATTCTGATTTAGAAGAACAAGTAGAAAAATTCAAAAACAACAAAAAGAGATTGACCATACTAAAAAAATGGCTTGCAATTTGAGTAATGTTGGAAATGAAAATGAACATCATTAGAGAACTTTGAGAGAGTATGTTAATTGTACAGCAGATGAGATTCATTTAAGTATACAAAACATTACTGTAGCTGCCAATTCATTTGAGCTTAAACCTGCTATTATCCAAATGTTTCAAAATAATCACTTTGGTGGAACACCAACTGAAGATCCTAATTTACCCCTTGATAATTTTTTTTGAATTGTGTGTTGCATTTAAATATGATGGAGTGTCGAATGATGTCATTAGAGTTAGAATTTTCCTTTTTCACTAAGAGATAAAGCTAAGATTTGGTTAAACTCGTTAGTACATGGATCTCTCAGAACTTTGGAAGATTTATCAGAAAAGTTTTATCTAAATATTTCCCACCTTTGAAAACTGCTAAGCTTAGAAATGATATTACATCTTTTTGTAAGTTTGAAGGGAAATAAATTTATGAAGCCTGAGAAAGATTAAAGATCTCCTTAGAAAGTGTCCAAACCATGTGTTGCCAGATTTGTTAATAATTGAAAATTTTTATAATTGATTGGTTCGATCTCTTAGATTGATAATTGACGCTGCTACTGGTGGATCATTAATGTCAAAACCAGTCAATGAAGCATACTTTTTAATTGAAAAAATGATTAATAATAATTTTCAATGTCACTCTGAAAGGTTAAATCCATAAAGAGTAGCTAATATTTATGATTCTGATGAAATATCTATGTTAGCTGATATATCAAAGAAGATAGATCAATATGGATTGAATTATTCTCAGTAATCACTTGTGCTTGAGGAAAATTCATTGGGACAAATGATAGAATCTCAATCTTCTTATGAGAGCTTAAATGCTATAAATAAATATTCTAATAATCTTTATGCCAATTATTATAATCCCGGTTGGAAGAATCATCAAAATTTTAGTTAGAGTAACAATAATTCTAATACTATAAGTTTGCAATGAGGAAACAACACTGTGAACCTATTGGGAAACTACAGAGTCAAGGAAATCCAACTTTTGAACCTTATTACCCTCTAGAATTTAATAATTTGTCGAGCAAGGTGAAAAAGTTGTGAAAGGAAAAATTGATATTGCAAAAGGGGAACCAATTACAAAGTCAAGGAGCTGCAATTAGATACATGGAAAATCAATTGGGATGTATTGTTAACGCACTTAGCAATAGACCTTCAGGAATGTTGCCTAGTAATGTTGAAGTAAATTCTAAAGATCAAAACAAAGAGTAAATTAAGGCTATTCAACTTAGAAGTGAAAAATAATTAGAAAATAGAGCTAAAAAAGAAGTGGAAGTTGAAGTTGAAAAAGATGAGGTGGAAAATGAAAAATTTCATTTTGAGTCAAAATGTCCTATTAAACCAACAAAAATCACTGTAGAAAGACCACCATCTCCATTTTCTTAAAGATTGAAGCAGGAAAAATATAGATAACCAATTTTTTAAATTTTTAGAAATATTGAAGAAATTAACGATAAACATTCCATTTGTTGAAGCTTTGGAACAAATGTCAAGCTATGTGAAGTTCATGAAGGATATACTTAATAAGAAAAAGAAGTTTGTAGATAATGAGACTGTTGCGCTCAGTGAAGAATGTAGCTCTATAATTCAGAAAAAGCTTCCTGAAAAAATTAAAGATTCTAAATGTTTTACAATTCCTTGTGCTATTGGCAAAAGATTTTTTGGAAAAGCTTTATGTGATTTAGGTGTCAGTATTAATCTTATGTCGTCGTCAATTTTCAGAAGGTTGGTCTTAGGAGATATTTCACTTACAACTGTAACTCTTTAGTTAGTTGATCATTCGATTACCTATCCGAAAGGAGTTATAGAAGATGTTTTGGTAAAAGTTGATAAATTTGTCTTTTCTGTGGACGTTATTGTATTAGATGTGGAGGAAGACAAAGAAATTCCTATCATTTTAGGAAGACAATCCTTGCCACTGGAAGAGCTTTGATAGATGTGCAGAAAGGATAACTAACTATGAGAGTTAGTTATCAAGATGTTACATTTAATATTACAAAACCAATGAGATAGCCTGCAAAAGAGCAAGAGATTGAATGCTTCAGAAATTATATTAATGAATATGTAAGCCATGAATATTTCAAAAAGACATTTGAAAGTGAATTTGAAAAGGAATATATGGAATATCAAAATGAGGATAAAATTCAAGATGAATCTACAGAAGTGAGTAAAGAAGATTTGGATTATGTGCAGGAAAAATTTGAAATGCTAGAACATGTAGAAAGTAATAAGAATTTTATTTAATCTATTGAGAAACCTCTTGAAATAGAACTGAAAACAATTCCTACACATTTGAAGTATGCATTCTTAGGAGATTTATCTACAATACATGTTATAGTATCCCCAGAGGTAACAGATGAGCAAGAAAAACAATTGTGAAAACTTTGAGAATATACAAGAAAGCCTTTGAATGAACATTAGTTGATATTAAAGAAATTAATCCTTCAATTTGTATGCACAAAATTTTATTGGAAGATCAACATGAACCAAGAGCTGGTCCTCAAAGGAGAGTAAATCCTATGATAAAATAAGTTGTTAACAAATAAATTTTAAAATGGTTAGATGCTGAAATAATATATCCTCTTTCAAACAGTACATGGGTAAGTCCAATTCACTGTGTTCCAAAAAAAGGAGGTGTGACTGTAGTGACGAATGAGAATAATGAATTAATACCAATAAGAGAAGTCACTGGATGGCGAATCTGCATAGATTATAGAAAATTAACTTCACCCACCAGAAAAGATCGTTTTGCTTTATGCTTTTTGGACCAGATGTTGGATAGGCTGGATGGGCACAGATATTTTTATTATTTAGAAGGATATACCGGTTATTATCAAATACCTATAGCTCTAAAGGATCAAGAGAAAATAACAATTTCTAGTTCGTATGAATCTTTTGCTTTGCGGCGAATGCTCTTTGGATTATGTAATGCACCTGCAACATTTTAAAGATGTATGATGTCAATTTTCAGTGATTTAATTGAAAAAGGGATTGAAGTCTTTATGGATGATTTTTTTTTGTTTTTGGAACTTTATTTGAAAAATGTCTAAATCATTTAGAGAAAGTTCTTGAACAATGTGAAAAGACTAATCTCATATTGAAATATGAAAAATGTCAATTTATGGTTGCTGGAGGAATTATGCTTAGACATAAAATTTTAGAAAATGACGTAGAAGTAAATCTTGCAAAAATTCAAGTTATATCAAATGTACCTCCGCCTACTAATATAAGAGGAGTTAGGAGTCTCTTAGGACATGCTGGATTTTACAGGCGATATATTAAAGATTTTTCAAAAATTAATAAACCTTTATGCCAACTTCTGGAAAAAGATATAAAATTTGATTAAAAGATATAACTGGAAAAAGATATAAAATTTGATTTCAACCAAGATTGCTTTTAAGCCTTTGAAACTTTAGAGGAAAGATTGATCACCTACTTGGGAGAAATCTTTTGAATTAATGTGTAATGCTAGTGATTATGCAATTGGAGCTATATTAGAGCAGGGATATGATAAGACTTTTAAAGTTATATACTTTGCTAGTAAGACTCTTAATGATGCTCAGATTAACTTTACCACCACTAAAAGAGAGTTATTAGTCATTGTGTATGCTTTTGATAAGTTTAGGTCATTTCTTAATGGAACTAAATGTGTTGTACATATTGAGCATTCAACTATTAAATATTTGATGCAAAAGAAGGATGTAAAACAAAGATTAATTAGATGAGTACTTCTGAAGTACTTCTGATGCAAGTGTTCTGATGCAAGTGTTTGGTTTTGTAATAGTCGATAAAAAAGTATTTGATAATTAAATTGCTGATCATCTATCTAGGCTAGAACAAGAAGAAATATTTGACATGGAAATATAAATTAATGAAAATTTTTTGATGAACAATATTTTATGCTATAAAAGGATGGAAAATACCTTGGTATGCTGATTTTATAAATTATATTGTTAGTTGTATTTTATCATATGGATTAACAAAGCAACTGGAAAAGAAATTCATTCATGATGCAAAGTCTTATTTTTGGGATGCTTCTTATTTGTATAAACAATGCAAAGATTTATTAATGAGACGATGTGTGACTTATAAAGAAATTTAGGAAATTATTGAAAAAAGTCATGATTTTGAATTTGGAGGACATTTCAGGATTGATAGAATTGTTCATTAAATTTTGCAATCTAGATTTTATTGGTCTACTCTATTTAGAGATGTTAATATATATATAAAAACCAGTGATCGATGTTAGATAATAGGTAATATTTCAAGAAGAGATGAAATGTCTCTAAATTTTAATTTCAAATTTGAAAACTTTGATGCATGGGGATTGGATTTTACGAGACCATTTATACCTTCATTCAAAAGTATATATAATTTGGAATAATTTTCTAACTCCCTCTATATCTTTTTTATTATGGAGATTTTTTCTTCATATGCTTCCTCTTGATGATATTCTTAAACTTAAAGGGTTGAAATTTTCTTCACAATGTCATTTATGCAAGAATGAAGAGGAATCGATGGTGCATCTTTTCTTCCAGTGTTCTTATGCTAAAGAAATTTGGAATACATTGGGAAAACAGTTTCATATTAGTTGGTGTGATTGTAATGATATCAAAAGCTACCTTTTAAAGTGGAGGGCTGCAGATAGGATGGATTCCAAATTAGCTAGATTCCCTTTATTGGTGATTTGGTTTATTTGCGTGGCAAGGAATGATCATAAATATCAAAATTTGGGTTTGCTTCCGACTAATATGGTTTCTTATATTCTTTCTTATTTATTCCGTGCTTTCCATAATTTGGGGTTGAATGCTGATTTACATCCACCAAAGGTGGGTAGGATGGCCACTATTATTAAGTGGCAACCTCCTCCTAAAGCTGGATCAAAGTGAATATTGATGGAAGTTGGACTTCCAAGGCAGTTCGAGCTGGAGGTGTTTTTAGAGATTATTTATGCTTGTGCAGATATTTCTTTGCTTCTTCGATTATTGCTTCATCCCCATTTAAGGCCGAATGCTGGTCATTTTTACTCTCTCTGAAGGTGGCTATTACTTTTAAATTTTCAAATATGATTATTGAGACTGATTCGTTTAATCTCTATAAGGAGTTTGATATGAATAATACACCTAAATGGAATGTCGTGGTAATTTAGAATAGAATAAGAGAGCTTATTTGTAAGTTTAATATTTCCATTATTTTGTCACATATCCTAAGTGAGGGCAACTCCCCGGCGGATTGGTTGGCTAGAAGGGGTAAAATGGAGGAAAGGTTATTTGTTGGTGTTTCACCTGGGAATCATCTAAAATATCTTCTAAGGGGGGACTTTATGGATTTACCTTATATTAGGCCCTGAGAAAATTTATTTTCTGGATATTGAAGGCTGTAATGCTTGTTTGGAGGGACTTATCTATATTTGCTTTGAAGGCATGAATATGGCTACGGTTTTAAAGAAAAGATGGAGATTTAAATTCAGTTTTATGATGCTTTTACATCCCATTAAAAATATTTGATATATAAGGCTTATTGAAGTATGAATTGAATGCTATCAAAAGGGTGGACTAAATTATGTGGTTACAAAATTTGTTTAGCCTTAATGTATATTTTGGCATGGGAGTAATTAAAGGATTTTAGGTACTTTTTTGGTAACTATTATTTCAGGATGGGAAGATGCCTAAATTTGAATAGCTGGTTCATTTTCAATTTTTCAGCTGCATATTTAGCATGGGGATTATCAAATTTTGGTTATTTGATGCAATTTGGTAAAAGATTTACGACAAATTTGGCAAGGCCTATTTGGATGTCGTCATTATCAAAATTTGGCATTTATGGCTGCGGTGATTATCAAATATTTGGCATATTTGACTGCAACAATTACGACATATTTGGAAAAGCAATTACGATTTTAATAGCTGCAAATTTGGCATGGAACTTATTGTATTCGGTTATTTGCTGCATATTTGGCATGAGTGCATATTTGGCATGGGATATGGCAGATTTGCTTTATAACCATTTTATCTACAATTAAGTTGCGGTTTTTTTGTTTTTATGGAATTCATTGACATCATTTAGGATTGTAATAAAAAATAAAATACTATCATATCAAGGGACCAAGATTTATGGAAGTTTTTTATGTGAACCTAATTTTTTGATTGTGTATCAAAAACAGTAACATGAAGATTTTATTATGGAGGAGTTCTGAAGGGCTTTTACACTAACAATTCACACCATATGGAGTATATTTTTGTTTGTTTGCAGGATGTAAAACTTAGATTTTGGGATAGGATGGTATTGCGATTTTATTTTCTGGTATCAAGTAAGATGGTCGGCAACCTCTAAAGATCGTTGGACTATACAAAGAAACTAGTTCCGATCCTTTGTATCCCTGAATTTATTTATTTTGGGATTTTAAATTTTATTTTGGGTATACTTGTATCAGTTTGGTCATAATTTTGATTTTTTTTTTAGGTTTTATTTTACTTGTTTGATGGGTGGAGTTGTAAACGGTGGAGGATCCCTTTTATTGAGTGAGTTATGGAGTGAGTTATGTATTTTTTTTATGTATTTTTTTGGTTTTATGTTGGGAAATCCTTTACCACCAAATTATGTATCCTTTTATTTAAATTAAAGCGTCAGGAGACAAATAATGCTTCTTTAACCAATATATATGTATATTTCTTTCATGCTTGTATCAAATATAAAAGGAAGTGTAATATGATCCATTAGATAAAAGATAACACTGGGAACACTATCAGAGAGAAGGCTGGCATTGTTGAGAATGTTATTCAGTATTGTCAACAACTAATGACAAATACCTCACACTGTAGGGGGCATTTTGAAACTGGTTTGTTTACCTCTGATCATCAATAACTTCAAAAATGAATCTTGCTGACACCCTAAATGAAGAAGAGATCAGGCAGGCTTTCCACTCCATTGATAGTTCCAGGGCTGCTGGACCAGATGAGTTCACTGCTGACTTCTACAAAAAATCCTGGGAGATCATAAAGGATGATGTGGTGGCTGCCATTCAGGGATTCTTCCAAGGGCTGGAGCTACCTAATTATGTTAGTATGGCCAACATTGTCTTCATACCAAAGGTAATAGAAAGGAGCATTGGCATCATTTCAGAACTATTAGCTTAACAAATGTCATCAGTAAAATTATTAGTAAGATACTACTTACAGAATTAAACCTCATATACAGCAACTCATTAGCCCAAAGCAGGCTGTTTTTGTAAAGGGCAGATATATTGGAGACAATGTCTTACTTACCTAAAAGCTCTTACAGGATATTGACAGACCTTGCAGGGGGGATTTGATTTACAAGTTAGATCTTAAGAAGGCTTATGATATGATAAACTGGGTTTTTGTGCTGGACATGCTGAAGGCCAGGGGTTTCTCTAAGGACTCATGTCTGGACTCATGTCTGATCATCAAGATCATCAAAAGGTGGTTAGAGGGCAATAGAAATTATGTACTGATAAATGGTAAAGCCCATGGATTTCTCCAAGCTTCCAGAGGTCTAAAACAAGGAGACCTCATATCACCCATAATCTTCATTCTAGCACTGTATTGCTTCTTAAGACTTATAGATAGCCCATGTAAAAGGAAAAGCTATAATCAATATCAGCATAGGTCAACAATAGATATCAGTCATCTGATTTATGTGGATGACATAGTTATTTTCTCAAGGGCCAACAAAGCTGCTGCTCACAAGCTGCATGGTTTCGTCAAGGAGTTTCAGAACATCTCTGGGCTGGAAGTCAATAAGGAAAAAAGTCAAGTACTTTTTAGTAAGAAAGTTCCCCCACACATCAAACAGTGGATCATAAACCTCACAGGGTTCTCATCTATGTCTATTCTTTTCAAAAACTTAGGAGTGCATCTGCTTAAAGGTAGAACCAATCAATGTCAGTTTGATGATGTTGTTGATAAAACAAACACACAACTACAATGCTAGACGAACGCCTTCTTATCAAATGGGGGGATAATCACTTTATTGAAGCACATCTTAACAACTTTCCCATCATACATTCTTCAAATGGCTGCAATGAAGAAAAGTACTCAACTTTTGACATGTTTCTTTAGGTTGGCCGGAGGAAGCAAATGATTTGGGCTAGCTGGTAGAAGGATGCTAAACCTTATGAACATAAGCAAATGATTTGAAGCAGGTGGCCTGGGGTTCAGAGGCTTAATTCACCTTATGAACATAAGCTTGTGCAGGCTGTGGATTAGATTTAGAGAACAAGATACCTTATGTGCCAAGTTCCTTTTATCTAAATATTGTAGATTCAAACATCCAAACTTGGTAACCAAAAGTATGGGGGACTCTAGAACCTGCGGAAACATGCTGAAAGCTAGAGGGGATACTGAACAATGGTTCTTATGGGACTTAGGTCATGGTCAGATTAACTTTTGGCATGACAAATGGTGCCCATCTGAAATCCTTGAACCATTGACTTAGAATGTGAAATTTGACTTAAAGGTGCAGGAGTGCTGGGAGGGGAACCACTGGTCCCTGGACAAGCTAAAGCTCATTTGAACTGATGATTCAACTCAGCAGATTTCCAAAATTGCTTTTGATAGAAGTAAACAAGACCAGTTGGGTCTAATGTCCACTGCTTATCGGAGCATAACCAAACCAATATACAAAAGGCTGTATGTATGGGCTGAGGTACCCTGGAATGAATGCTTGTGGAGCAAATTTCTTTCTCCTTCTATGTCCTTTTTCAACTGGAGATGCTTCAATAACCTGATTTCCACTGATGACATTCTAAAGTTAAAAGGTCTGAGTGGCCCCTCCATCTGCTGTCTTTGCAACAAGGTAGAAGAATCTGCTAGACATCTGTTCTTTGACTGTAATTTCTCTCAGGAGACCTCGAAGTCAATGGTGACCAAGCTAAAGATTAACACTTCTAACTTGGAGTGGAACAACCTTTTCACTTACTGGAAGGGCTGGAATGACAGCGAGATGGGACCAGTTCCCTTCATAGTGGCCTGGTTTATTTGGGCAGTTAGAAATAGTAGTAAATATGAGGATCAAAAGGCTAACACTAATAAGGTTGCCACAAACTGCATGGCTTACATAAAAAAACTCATACAACGGAAGAAATTTTCCAACATTATGAATCTGTTAGGAATTGGAAGCCCCCTCAAATATACAGTGCAAAAAGTATACTAGAAATAGCTCAACTACCCTTTCCTCAAAATCAAAATTGATGGTAGCTTCCACCCTAAAAGAGCAGGAATTGGAGGTGTGTTCAGAGACTACAAATGTAATTGTGTGTTGTGTTACCAATCCTCAATTAATGCAGTTGATGCTATGGAGGCTGAAACAATGGCCATGTATTGGGCACTTAAGCTTGCTAGAATGAACAGATGGATATGGATATAGGTGCAGACATACTCAGCTCAGCTCATGGAGTATATATCAGGCAAACAAAAACCCTCTTGGCACATCACCCAGTGGATCAAACAGATGAGACAAATGATGAAGGAACTGAAGATGGAGTTGCACTTTATTTATAGGGAGGGCAACAAACCAGCCAACTACTTAGTAAAGATTTGAGCTGAATCCCAAAGGGTCATTGTGTTTACAAGTCCTTCAACTTCCTTGTCATTTTTGCTTTGGGGGGACCTTGTTGATGGCCGCCACCTTAGAATAGTTACTTATCTTTGATCTTATAGCTGTATATATATATTGTGTTTATATATTAAAATGATATATACACTCATCTATATATATAATGCTAACTTCATGGTCAACTTTTGGGTGTTTTGTAAGTGGTTGGGATATCCCGTTGGGATATCCCCTTATGAGTGCATTCCATATCTTGTAAAAATTTTAATTAAAAATTTTGAAACATTCCAAACAACACTTCAAGTTCAAACAATTGCTTCAATCCATTTTGAAACATAATCCCCTGCAATATATATATATATATATATATATTGCAGGGGATTATGTTTCAAAATGGATTGAAGCAATTGTTTGAACTTGAAGTGTTGTTTGGAATGTTTCAAAATTTTTAATTAAAATTTTTACAAGATATGGAATGCCTAGAGTAGTCATTATCGATGGAGGATCTCAGTTTAAAAATGCAACAATTGCATGACTGGTAGAAAAATATAATATAATGCATAAAATTGCAAGTACCTATAATCCTCAGACTAGTGGTTTAATAGAAGTATTTAATCGTGAAATTAAGAGAATTGTGGGAGAAAGTGTAAATAATAGTAAAATAGATTAGTCTGTTAGATTAGGTACTACATTGTAAACATACAGGACATCTTATAAGACTCCTCTAGGTATGTCCCCTTATAGATTAATTTTTGAAAAGACTTCTCACTTACTAGTAGAATTATAGCATAAAGCTTATTGGACTATAAAAAAAATAATTTCAATATGAATGAAGATGGTGAGAAAAGTTTATTGCAATTGAATGAGCTTGAAGAAATTAGGAATGAATCTTACGATAATTCTAGGATTTATAAGGAAAGAGGATTTATAAGTTCTAGGATTTATAAGGAAAGAATGAAAGAATGGCATGATCAAAAGATAATTAAAAAAGAATTCAAACCTGGACAAGAAGTTTTGTTATACAATACAAGATTGAAATCATTTCCTGGAAAGCTGAAGTTTAGGTGGAAAGGGCCAATCAAAGTTGTAGAAGTCTATCCCTATGGAGCTGTTAATATTGAAGATCTTGAAATTGAAAGGCTATTTAAAGTAAATGGACACAAATAAAAAACATATTTTAATGGTCAAAGACTAGTTTTTAATGAGACTATAATGTAGGGTCATTCAGAATAAAGACTGGGAATGTCAGGCTGACGACATTAAACAAGCGCTTTGTGGGAGGCAACCCATACTTATCATTATTTATTTTGATTTTAAGTTTTTGTTTGGAGTATTTTATGTATATTTATATTTTTTTAATAGAGTCTGTGTATTTAACAAAAAAAATTTAAAACGTCTTTATTTACCTAATTTTATGGAAGAATTGATAAATTTAGATCGAAACAAAAATTACAAATTTTTGGAACTGGCGCATGATGCGCCAGATTCTAGAGAGCTGGTGCATGATGAGATAGAATCAGCGCATGATGTACCGCAGTGATGAAAATGACTTAAAACATTTCAAAAGGCTGTATTTGGTAGGTTCTTCTTCTTAAAACTCCAAAAAATAGATTCTAAAGTCCATTTTAGGGGGTAAAACGAGGGAGGAGTCAATAGATTTCAATTCTAATGGCATTCCACTCTAAAACATCTACTAAATTTAGAATTTTCAACCAGAGAAAGTTGGTCAGTTTTGATGCACAGAAGTTGCATGATCTTGTTCTGGTGAAGAAGAGGCTAATCAAATAAAGCAGTTCTGTGAATCAGAGATTCAATTCACCGAATACTCGAGTTGAAGAGATTATTGCGCAGAGACATTGAGAAGTGCTTTTTTACGCTACTGTCGTTGTAGTCGTCCTTGTCGTGAAAGATTTTTATGCAAATCTAGAAGGAATCAACCAAGGAATAGTCTATGTGGGAGGCAGGTTTGTGCAATTCACTTTTTCAAGAATAAACAAGATGTTTAAGATTGAAAATGTGCCTATCTGCCATTACACAAATTTTACCCCTACGAGAGATAATATGAATGAACTCTATCGGTACCTTACAAATCAAGATGCAAATTAGGAGGCCATAGATGATGGAAATGTAGATTTTTTTTATCATCATTGTTAAATCTTGGTTCTAAGGTATGACACTTTTTTATTGCATCGAATTTACTGCCTACTATGAAAATCAGTAAGGTAACTAAGGAGAGTGTCATTCTGAATTACTGTATTCAAACTGAAAAACCTATTGATATTGAAGCAATCATTATGAAATTAGTTTTGAGTTTGATTGTTAATGGATTAGCAATTGGGCTTGGACATCCATCCACTATTTTCCTACTATGCAGTAAATCACAAATACCTTATGAGAGTTGGGAAAAAGTGCTTCTTCCTTGGAAGCCGATGGAACCAGAAGTCTTTTGCAATTGTATTGGAATGGGAGATGAGAATGATATGAATGTACTGATGGATCAATCCCAGAATTCATCACATATTCAGCCTTACTTCAGTTATAACACACTTTTGAAAAGGATCAAGAAGATAGAAAAAGAGGTGCAAAATTTTATGCATGCAATTGGGAATGTTTCTAAAATGTTTCTAAAATGTTGGTTTCTAAAATGTTGGATCACATGGATTGGAGGCTTAAAGAACATTTTGTGCATATTGGTCTTATTGAAGATTTTTTGGTATTTATGTTCAAGAAACATGCTTGGATTGGGGAGGATTTGACTGATGAGTTTCCTTATCAACCCTTCTACAACTTGTATGTGCAATACCAAACTATGGGAGACATCTAGAAGGACGAGAGAGAAGAAGATGTTCTCAATTGTGCTTTAAAAAAAATTGATTTTGATTTGAAGAAAAATGACTATGTATAGGAAGTTATATTAGGGAAGTAAAATTTTGAATATAAAAATGAGTAAGAGAATTTAGTTAAATCTTATAATAATGAAAAAAAACTTAAAGTTAAAATTTTTCATGTGGAAAATGCTAAATATAGTGTAACTATCTTTAGTAAGAAAAATTGAGAAGATTTAGATTTTTATTTTGAAAACTTAAATTTCTTTTATTGAAAGTAATTTTCAAAAACTATTATTATGTTTTTAAGTGAAAGAAAAATATTAAAGGAAGAGTGGGATCCTTTAGGAAAGGAAAAGTGGGATTCAAAATCATTAAAGGCCTATCCAGATATAGAAATCCTTTCCTCAGAAAATGAAAAGAAAAAGAAAAGAAAAAGAAAAAAAAGAAAAAGAAAAATTAAAAAAAAGAAAAATTGAAAAAGGGAGGAGAAGCTCTTGAGGATTAGTGCCTAATCAAAAATTGGTTCTATATTTGATTTACGATTTTTTTAAAGTACAAGACTTGAGAAACTCTTCAGCTTAAGGATATAATATAGTAAGTAAAATTATCCTTAATAAAAATTTTTAAGTCGAGAAGATAAAATACCTAAACTCTATAATTGGAGAATCTACATTTATTTCTGAATTAGATAGAAACTCATATTTTCGTATTTTTTAACTTTAAAAATTTCTAAACTCTAAGTTGGTCACTTTTACTAATATTTTTTCTAAATTAGAGTACTATATTTCTACATATAAATTTTTGTAACTCCTAAAGAAACTCATATACATTATCTACTTATATTTGTTTTTAAGGATTGAAGGGTCACTTGAGGACAAGTAACATGTTAAGTTTGAGGGATTTTGATACACCTAAAATAAATAGTGTTTTTATACATTTTCTTTATACCTATTTTTGAGGTATTGCATTTTATTGAAAGGTATTTGTGTGCTTTTCTTTCAGGTATAATCAAATGGATGAATAATGCTAAAAAGAGTAAAAAGGTTAAATTTAGAGCAAAAATGAAGAAATGTGCAAAAATGAACTGGGCGCTTAAGCGCTAGAGGCTCGCGCTTGAGCGCCAGGTACCCTGAACCTAAGCACCAAAAGTAGTTATTTGATGATTCATTGAAATTAGATGGATTTTTGAAAAGGTGTTTGAAGCAACCCTAAAAATGTGGGAAATATCCCATGGACACAAAAATTTATTCAATTGGTGTTTAAGGAGACAACTTCTAGAAGATTCATTGAATGGAGACACCTTTTTAAAGAGACACTAAGGAACCACTTGTATATTTATAAGAAAAGACTTAAATTATTCAAGAGAAGAGGCCAAGTACCCATCAGATTTTATATCCATCATC
Organism: Phalaenopsis equestris; assembly: GCF_001263595.1. Taxonomy (NCBI): domain Eukaryota; kingdom Viridiplantae; phylum Streptophyta; class Magnoliopsida; order Asparagales; family Orchidaceae; genus Phalaenopsis; species Phalaenopsis equestris. Next base: position 32,892 of record NW_018242869.1, read on the forward strand.
CATCTAAGTAATCGCAACCGCCGACACTGCCACCGTCGATCAGTTTCTTTTTATTTTGAGTGTTAGTTTGTATTGTGAGTGAAGGAAGAGATTTCAAAGGAACTTCAAGACATTTGGTGAAGAGGATTTGATATAAGTGTTTATCTTTGTGACTACACTTGGTTTTAATCTAGATTTCTTATTTTTGTGCATGATTTCTACTTTTAAACTCATCTGTGGTTGTGTTTTCTCCATGAATTCTGAGTAGTTTTCTTTATCTAAATTTATTAAAATGATAAGTGATTAAGTGCTTAAAGAATGTTGTGTGAAGTATTGGACTTTAATGTTGGAAAAAGTTGTGATGATTTGAAACCTTGCACTTCATTACTTCTCAGTCAAAAAATGGTTAGAATCACTTATTGATTTCATGAATGAGAATATAGTTCATGGGTGTTGAGTGCAAATAAATAGGGAAATAAATTTTTTGAAGGTTTAGAATTAGAGGAGTTTAGAATGATAGGCTAAAATCCCCAACTTGATTAATAGTTTTAGGTTTTGATACGAGATGTTAGCCCCCAGGTGGAGGGAGAAGAGGAAACTCTAGTGTGAGAGCTCATTCTTCCCTACCTAACCCGTCTTCAAGTCTATTCAAACTATAGATTAGCCAATTTTCTTTATAGCATCTCTAGTAAGGGTAAAGAATATAATTACTTTTATTTTGCATAACACATTTAGCATACTTCCACAACATAATTTTTATACTTATTATTGATTAATGATAAAGAAAAAAATATTTTGTTTATATAGCCATCATCTTGCAAATATTCAATTAATTTACTTAGTTGCTTACTTTATTTACATAATTTAAAAATTACAAAAAGAATCAAATTTTCATTCCTATTATAGCATCTTAAGTTTTAGTAAGAATTTTTTGCGAAGTTGATTTTTGTCATCTAAACTTTCTAGTTTCCTAAAGTGCACATTGTCATTCTCCCTATGGGTTTGATATTTGAGGCTTAATAAAAAAGTCCTATATTACTTGATAACGATATGTATAGTTGCGTAGTATCCTATATTTAAAAATTATAATTGTATTCTCATTTGTTTCATAGTAGAAAACTTGCCCAGGTTTTTCTTTGAATCAAGTTTTTGACTTTGTTGCAAATTAAGTATAACTATTAGGGAAACTAAGCATATAATCGCATACATTGCATTTTATATATATATAGAAAGTCGGGATCAAGTTTATATTTAAAAATTATAATTGTATTCTCATTTGTTTCATAGTAGAAAACTTGCCCAGGTTTTTCTTTGAATCAAGTTTTTGACTTTGTTGCAAATTAAGTATAACTATTAGGGAAACTAAGCATATAATCGCATACATTGCATTTTATATATATATAGAAAGTCGGGATCAAGTTTTTGGCGTCATTGTCGAGGAGTTAAATTACAGAAATTTGCAAAATTTTTGAAAGAGTTTTTAGAAAGCAAAAATTTTTATTTTTATAAAGTCTTTTTAAAGTTTAAGATTTATTATAGGAATGTTGTCCTGTTGTTTTTATATACTAAGTTCTTGTTTGTGTGTTTTTATTTTATTTTATTCTATATATTTTTTATAGTAATTTATGCAAAGTTTAGGTTCTACAGAGCTTGTGCCTTACTATTCTGAATGAGAAAGAACTATTAGAAAAATTAAAAAATTTAAAAATTACTTAAAATTTTAAAGAAATGACAAATCAAAATAATCAAAATGTTGAAGAATTTAGACCTTTAAGAGATATGCAAACCCTATGGTGGATGCATTTCATTGTAGTATTCAAAAACCTACTGTAGTGGCTAATTCATTTGAACTTAAACCTGCTATTATCCAAATGGTATCAAATAATGAGTTTGGGGGAGCACCAATTGAAGATCCAAATTTATATCTTCCCAATTTTCTAGAATTGTATGATACATTTATATATGATGGTGTATCAGATGATGCTATTAGACTTAGATTATTTCTTTCTCACCGAAGGATAAAGCTAAGATATGGTTATATTCGTTATCATCTAGATCTATCAGAACTTGGAGTAATTTAGCACAGAATGATACATTTATATATGATGGTGTATCAGATGATGCTATTAGACTTAGATTATTTCTTTCTCACCGAAGGATAAAGCTAAGATATGGTTATATTCGTTATCATCTAGATCTATCAGAACTTGGAGTAATTTAGCACAGAAATTCCTTGCTAAATATTTTACACCATTAAAAACTACAAAGCTTAGAAATAATATTACATCCTTTTGTCAGTTTGAAGGGGAATATATTTATATATTTATGAAGCTATGAAACATGAAAATGATTTAAAGAACTCTTAAGAAAGTGTCCATACTATGCTATACCAGAATGGTTAATAGTTCAAACATTTTATAATGGATTAGCTGGATCTCTTAGATCTATTATCGATGCCCCTGTTGGTTTGGTGGTTCATTGATGTCAAAATTGATGTCAAAAACATTTCATGATGCTTATGCTTTAATAGAAGAAATGACTACAAATAATTTTCATTGGCCATTTGAAAGGATAAATCTTAAGAAAATAACAAATATTAATGAACTGATGTTTTTGCCATGTTAGCAAATCAAGTTGTTGCAATTTTAAGGAAGTTAGAAAAAATTTGGAATGAACTTTTCTCAATGAATTTCCATGATTGATGATAATTCATTAGGCCAAATAGTAGATTCTCAAGAATCATTAGAGACATTAAATGTCATAAACAACAAGTAGAATAACCCATACTCAAATTATTTTAACCTAGGTTGGAAGAACCATCCTAACTTTAACTAGAATAATACTTTAGGAATTAGTAATCAATAATGGGGGAACAATCAAGTAAACCCATTGGGAAATTCAAAAAAGTAAGGGAATATTAATTATAGACCTATGTATCCTCCAAGTTTTAACAGTAATCCACAATTTAAGGAGAAGAAGTTGCCTATAGAAGAAGTGGTGTAACCAATGGGAAATCAATTACAAAGTCAAGGAGCTACAATTAGAAATATTGAGAATCAATTGAGACAAATAAAAAATTCATTAAGTAACAGATCCGAAGGAACACTTCCTAGTAATACAAAAGTAAATCCCAAAGGCAAAAAAAAGAGCAAGTAAAAGCTATTCAACTCAGAAGTGAAAGAGAATTGGAAGGTAGAGTTCAAAAAGAGACTGAAGTAGAGAGAGAAGAGATTGAAGAACGAAAAGAGGATGCTCCAAAAGGTTTTGAGAGACCTATTTCTACACTAAAGTTGATTTAGAAAAACCACCACCTCCATTTCCTCAGAGGCTTCGACAACAAAAGTTGGATAAGCAATTTTCAAAATTTATGGAATTCTTTAAGAAGCTTACAATTAATAATTCATTTGTCAAAGCTCTATAAAAAATGCCAGGATATATAAAGTTTATGAAGGATATTCTTAACTAAAAAAGGACGTTTGAAGATAATGAGACTTTTGCACTTAGAGAGGAGTGTAGTGCTATAATTCAGAAAAAGCTTCCTGGAAAGCTTAAAGATCCTGGTAACTTTACAATTCCATGACTTTACAATTCCATAACTTTACAATTCCATGTGTAATAGGAGACAAATTTATGGGAAAGCTTTATGTAATTTAGGAGTAAACATCAACCTTATGCCATTATAGATATTTAAAAGTCTGGGATTAAAAGAAATATCCTCTACTACTATAACTCTGTAGCTAGGATATTATTCAATAACATATCTTAAAGGAGTTATAGAGGATGTCCTAGTGAAAGTGGATCACTTTATCTTTCTTGTTAATTTGCTAGATATGAAGAAATATAAGGAGATACCTATCATTTTTGGGAGACCTTTCCTAGCCACTAGAAGAGTAGTGATAGATGTGCAGAAAGGAGAATTAACAATGTGCATCAATCATCAAATAGTTTCATTTAATATTTTCAAATAAATGAAATACCCTACAAAAAGTAAAGATGATAGTAAAGATGATGAATGTAAAGATGATGAATGCTATAGAATGAATATGATAAGATATTTAAGTGAATGCCATTTTAAAGCAACAAATGAAAAAAAATATGAATTTAAATAGTTGGAAAATGATACGCCTAAAAATGTACTATTTTTCATGCTTCATTTGATAATGATATTGCACTTTAAAGGTATGTTTTTTTATGCTTTTGATTTTAGGTTCATTAAATCAAATAATTTGGAGTGATTGGAGCAAAAGGAACAAAAATGGACCAAAACGAAGCAAATCGGAGCAAATCGGGTCGAATCGGGGCACACTGGAGCCAAGGAGGAATCGGGGCACACTGGAGTCGAATCGGGGCCCACTGGAGCCAAGGAGACCTAAAACGGACACTTAAGTACCTGTACCCGACACGTAATTGCCAAAAATAGTGCTTAGGCCCCACCAGATAGAGAGGAGGGCTCCTAAGGGCCCTAGAATTAGTGCTTAGGCGTCAGAGACAGTTTTTAACATAACTTCTTCAATATACATCGGATTTGGACGATTTTTGAAGCGTTGCTTCGTGCATCTCTTGGTAAATTCATTAGAAATGAGAAAAAAGAATTTATAGAAGAATTTGGGGTGGTTATATGGAGTTTTGAAGAGGCACTTAAGGCACCATTTAAAAGATTCAATGAATATGGACAGATTTGAAGAGATACTTAAGCATCTCTTGGGAAATTATAAAAAAAGGCTTGAAAATATTTTTAAAATATATCTTAGAATCCTGAATTAATTAAAAGAAGAGAAGAAGGCTTGGGTAAGAAGAAGAAGGCTTTGGCGTGAGCCCCCAGTGGGGCGGCAAGGTGAGAAAGAAAGAGAGAGAGTGAGAGATTTCTTCTTTTCTTTTCACTTTGTTCTTGGGGAGGATTGTAAGGGGATTGCTTTTTATATACAATGAGAGTTTTATTTATATTAGAGATAAGTAGTTTCATTGTATTTTGATTTGAATTTAGTACTTTATTTGTGTGGTTTCAAAGGTGGTTTCAAAGTCTTGTTCTTGTTGTTTCTTCATGTGTAGTGAGTAGTTTTCCTTACTCTTCTCTCTTGTAATGAATTAGTATGCATGTGTAGTAATGAATTAGTATGCATGATTAGTATGCATGTGTAGTATAAAAAATTAAGTAGAGTGAGAATATATTTTGATGATTTTACATTTTTATTCATTTACGTGTGTCAGCGCTATTTCTGGTTGGAGGAGTTGCCCATAAGAAGCTATCGGTCACCAAAATCAAAATCCCGTCGCCCGCTTTGGAAGGACGTTTTAATTTAGATATATATATTTAATTTTAGAAAAATATGAAATCAAACTGTCCCCATATTTTTCATAGTTTAAATAAAAGAGCGTTGTACCTCAAATCCTGTATCTATCCCGATAGATAAACACAAGTCTTGAGGATAAGGCTAGATCAACTAAATTGAGGAATATATGACATCCTATTGGTCTGCGAAAACTTTGTATTTGCTGAAAAGTTCCACTATTTAGTATAAAGAATTAAATAGGGTTTGTATTAAGTTGGGTTTGGACATGCTTCTTATAAGGGCAAGCTCCTATAGTTAATTACATCTTAAATGACCAAAGTCATGTAAGAAGACTCTCGATAAAAATCAAGAAATATTATCTTCAAGGAGTTTCAAAGGGTAGAACTTTCCAATGAGATCAGGCATAAAGGTGTGAAAGGGGATTGGTTCAAATTTGGAACATTTTAGTGTAGAGTCCAAAGGAGGAAGAATAGAGGATGTCATTGACAGCGACTTTATATATGCTTAAAAATACAAGTATTTAATACTGCTGCTAAAAGATTTAATTCCTCAGCAACGACACAAAAAACTTAATAAAAGTTATAGATTCAAGTTATAGATTCGATAAAGATATAGATTCGATAAAGATGTATATATAAAATATTAAAAAATGATAAAGTCTCACTTATCAATGCAAGTATATGCATCGCTCAAGTAATATAGGGCTCTAATGAAGTCCTAGATATCGATCACATAAGAAGTAATATTAGAACTACGAACTAAGATTTTAGAAAAGCGATACTTAATTGCAATAATGGAATTCAAATTAGTTATCTGTCACTAATAAATAATTGAAATAACTATGTAATTTTAATAACTCTTAAATAACTAATTATACTAGTAAAGTTTTTAATGTGATATTCAATATATAAGAAAGCATCCTTCTCCTTGTCAAGAAATTATAGTGATTGGATAAAGTGAATGAGTTCAAATTGTATTGTGCCAAATAGGAACATACCTATTCTTTATCCTTTGGTCTATGTATAAAGAACATTAACTAAACCTACGCTTGTTTACTGCATCTGCGGCTAGGCTGGGAGGATACCAGCTCTCACTTCAGAGCTCCCACGTTCCCCTCTCCTGAGGGCTAATATCTACGCTTCAGCACCCAAACGATAGGACCGAATTGGGAATTTTAGTCTGTCACTCTAAAATCTCCAATTCTACACCCGATAATTTTATTTCCCTTTTTATTTGCACCCAACTTCTAAGGGCTTTGACCTCCCTGAATCTTGGAAGTAATCTTC
>NW_018242869.1:39827-40687 GCF_001263595.1 Phalaenopsis equestris
GGCGGGGCCCGCGGGGGCGCGGTCGGCGGGCCTTCTAAATTCTTAAATCTGGAGTCTCGAGAAATTCTCGTTGTTGGCGTCGTTGGGCTCACTGTCGGCGCCCTAGTTCAAATCTTCACATTTTTGTCCTTTTCGCTCCAAATTCGCTCCTTTTTGCATCTTTTTGCTCTAATGAACCAAATTCATCATTATTGCAACAAAACATCAAAAATACTTTTCTTTAAAGTGCAATATCATAAAAAAATAGTGTAAAATAGATATGAAAATCTCAACATATTTTCCTTTGGTTAAAATCCCTCAAACTTAACTATTACTTGTCCTCAAGTAATTTTAGTACTATATTAAAGTTATGATCTGTGGTAGTACAGTTTTAATTCAGAAAAAACTATAAGTTTGATCAAAGTAAATACCATAGTGAGATTTCAAAAAAATTCAAGTAATTAAATTAACTCTGTAGCTACAAGATTATCCAGTCATCAAGTTTAAGAGTTCTAATCTTCTATTCATTTCAAGAATGACTATATGTTGTAATATTAAGTCACTTAGAATATTCAAATGCTAGGAACTTCATGCGAGCACTACTAGTAAAAGATCTATTGCATAAATATAAGTTCAGGAATGTATTTAGGTTTTCCCTTTAGGTAGGTCCAGTGAAGCCAATTTTTAATTAGGCATATATATAAGCTTCTCCTCACTTTCATATTTTTTCTTTCTTTTCTCTTTTTCATTTGGATTGCTTTCAATACTAAATATTTTTTCTTTTCTTTTCAGGGATTGTTTCAATCCTTTCTTTTTTTTTTTTAAGTGAGGATTATTATATCTGGATAGCCTTTAATGATTTTGAACATCACCTTTCTTTC
>NW_018242869.1:41227-42501 GCF_001263595.1 Phalaenopsis equestris
CCCATTATACTCACCATGCAAACTTTACCTACCACAGAAACATTATAAAAAAAATAAAAAATTATCCAATTACAACATAACAATAAAAATGAAAGTACAAACACACACAAACATCCATTTTTATTATAAAAGATTACAAAAAATAAAAGTACAAGTACATAAATTATATTCAGATATCAAAATCCAAAACTATGTCTTCGTCTCCATAGTTAGCAGGTGGATTGGGCTGATACTTAGTTTATTGGGGACACTCAGGGAAAGTAACATCAGGCTCACCTCTGTAGTGTCAAGCCTGAGCTTCATAATAAGCTACCTCAAAATTTGAATGCCTCTGCAGGTACTCACTATCATATGTCGATGTTCTAAACCTCCAATCCTTTCATTTACTAATTCTATACTCTTTCGCTGCAAGGTCAGCTCATTCATCAAGTCAGTTAGGGTAGGGGAGCTTGAAGAAGGAAGGTCATAACTAGTAGAGGGGACATCTCTACTAGTAGAAGGTTCTTGACTCCTGCTCCCAGTTCTTTCATAGGATTCATAAGTTTTTAAATTAGCTTTACTAATGGGTTTCATAGGGTAAACCCATTCCTCATCACCTCCAGCTTCCATCCCAGAAAGTTGGCAAAGTGCATATATAAGGTCAGGATGTCCTAGACCTCCACTTGTTTCACTCCTTGCCATAGTCAATATATTCTTAAAAATAATTCTCCCCACATTTATAATTATCTTATTCTGAATACAAAAATTCAGAATAGCTCTATCTCTTGTTACCTCACTATGATGATAGGTCGGTAATAGAGTAGAGGAAATAAAATAGTGCCATGCTTTAGAGGTGGTATTGAACATGGAAGTTGAAAAATTTACCCATTCTCGTTGCTTAATCTTCGACGTTCCTTTCCCATCAGTGAGAGAGTTGATCACTTCGTTTAGTGGGCCTTTGATAGTACTGAAGGTTTCATAGTGGCAGTTGTAAGAGTCTGGGACTTCGTAAAAGTTGTTTATGCGGGCGGCATTAAATTCAACAAGAAATCCCCGCACTTGAACGATTCCATCTTTAGAATAGAACACATTGGCATAAAACTCTTTCACAATATTTGCAGCAGCCTTATTGGTGGTGTAATAAAAGTTTTCCCCCCTCCTCTCGGTAATAACTCGTTCAATTTCTCCTCCCAGACTCTCAAAACTCAATCTTGTATACACTTTTCCTTCAAACACTGAAGTAAACCTCAATTGAGCCTTTGCATTGATGAAGCGAGATGAAGCGAGACTCGTCG
>NW_018242869.1:42565-47074 GCF_001263595.1 Phalaenopsis equestris
CAAAACTAATCACAATTATAGAAAAATTCCAAAATATAGTTCAATTATTCAAATAATGGCTTTCAAAAGTAAACTAAGTTCCATGAATTTAAGTTCCATGAATTTCTTCCCAATATTTTCTTCACATTCTAAAATTTTTCTGATCTCCTCAATGTGGAAGAAATCCATGGTGAAAATCAAATATTTTTAGTTTGGAGTGAAACTCTTACCTAGAGATGATCAATTCCGGTGTCAAAAAGCCTTGAAATAGCCCCAAATCCAAGATCTCTCAAGCCCTAGGTCAAAATTACATTTTTAGGAGGAAGAGGATGATGAATAGTGTCAGTTGACTGGTTAAAATTACGGTTAAAGGTGTTTTTTTGGGATCTCTCCGTCGACAGGGGTTTCGGCGCCGTCGGCGCGCTCTACTGAAATTATATCCTAAGCCTTAGGAAAAGTCCACCGTCGGCGGGCTTTATTGAATTGGTTCAATTTCCAGATTTTTGTGATTTTGATCAATTTCAAGCCTCAATGACATCCGTTCAATGATTATAAACATAATTTTATGTGATTAAATGATGTACTTATCACAAATAAACTTTCACAATACAAAACATCACAATTATATATGAATTCCAAGGGTTACAATATACGTTACACAACACACCTAAGTTTGGTATTTTCTCAACCTTAATACATCAATTCAGTGTCGCAATCTAAGCCATATCACTCAAAACGCTGAAAACAAAACATCCTATGCTCAGTCTCAACTATACAAAGATCTAAAAGCAATATTCTAAAGCATATTCTAAAGCAAAGCAAATGCAAAGCAAATGCAAAGTTCAAATCAAATTACATACATAGACAGATAGGTAGCAATTTAATTCTACTATTCTTCAGATTCAGTGCTGGATTCTCCTCTGAGAGCACCCATTGATTGCACATGAACGAAGATGTTTTAGAAGGGTCGGTATGGAAATTCTTCAGAAGAGTCCTCTTTAATCAGTTTCATCCTTCTCATCAGCCGTATCAAACTGTCTTTTATATTTCCAGAGTGAGAAAAATGTTCTTTCATCCTCCAGTCTAGATGATCGAAGAAATCAGAGATATTATTAATTGCATTCATAACATTCTGTACCTCCTCCAACTTCTTGATTCTGCGTAGGACCACCAGAGTCTTGTCCGGAACTAAAGATTGAATAGGCAGTGAATTCTCAGACGATTGATCCACCATAACAGTCATATCATTTTTATCTTCATAGGCTGAGAATCTCTCAGTTGGGTCCAAAGGCTTCCAAGGTAGAAGTACCTTTTCCCAATTTTCATAAGATACTTGGAACTGACTGTAAAGTAAAACAATTGTAGAAGAGTGCCCAAGCTCATAAGTTGATCCATGAACGATCAGGCCCAAAACAGACTTCACAACTATAGATCCAATATCGAGATCCAATATCGATCGACATATCGATCGACAGTCCCATTTGCATGCAGTTGTTCAGAATAGCACTTTCTTTAGAAACTTTACCGATCCTCATTGTTGGTAACAATTTTGCAGAAACGAAGAAGTTTCAGTGTTTAGAAACAGAATTTAGGAGTGTCACAGAAAAACTAACAAACCCATTTTCTCTCATTTCTTAGTCTTCAGTTTTGTCCGTTAACTATTGGTAAATTTCATTCATCTGGTTTTTTGTCGGGACAAAGTTGGAATAATGGCAGACATGAAAGTGCTTGATCATATATAGTTCATTGATCTGTGTAGGAGTAAGATTTATCCATTTACCTCGCAAATAGATGACTCCTTGGTTGATTCCATGCAAATTAACATAAAATTCTTTCACCACAAGAACAACTACGGTGGCGGTGGTGTAGCACAACACTTCCCATCTTCACCGCACGATCATCTCTTCAATTTCCATCGAGGGATTATTCAATCCTCGATTTATGAATCCTCATTCCTTGATTAATCTCTTCTTTGCTAGTACCTTGTTGAAGATTCGCTGCGCTTCCGCACTAATGAACTTTCTCCGGTTGAACACTCGCATTCTATGGTTTTCAGGGGAATTGGACTCTATAAAAATGAATTTGGTGAAGTTTTACTTCATTTTTAGGGAACTATGAACTTAGGAATCATATTTGGGCGTTTAAAAGGGCTAACTACTGCCCAAAACTGCCAAAAACCGCCCATTCAAACTCCCGAAACTGCCATCTCGCCTGTCTCGCCGTCGGCGGCGTCGAGTGTGCCGTCGAAGAGCCTTTAGTATTTAATTGCCTGGACTCTCGGGAAAAACCCGCTGTCAGTGGCGTCGATGGCGCCGTCGACACCCAAGGCAAAAATTGCACAGTCTCGCTCTGGTCTGAATGCGTTCCAATTTTTCTATATTGATCCAATTCTTATGATGATTCAAGGGTAAATAAGTGTATTAGAACTCAATACTACCACAAACTAATGATAATTTCAAATAAAAACTACCATAATTGTAATAAAAATAAAGATAATTATGGGTTGACTCCCATAAAACGCTTGGTTTAACGTCATCAAAAACGCTGGGTTTAGTGTCGCCAGCTCGACCTGCTCGGGTATTATTCAAGTTGACTGATCGTTAAAACCTCTTTAAAATTTGGTCTTTTACCCTCAAAATACGGTTTTAATCTGTGTCCATTTACTTTAAATCTATTTCCAATCTTTTGATCTTTAATTTCAATAGCTCCGTACGTATAAACTTGAGTCACAGTAAAGGGTCCTAACAAACAAGACTTAAATTTAAGTTGTAATAACTTCAGCCTTGTATTGTAAAGCAAAACTTTCTGCCCTGGTTCAAAGATCTTTTGGTTGATCTTCCGATTCTTCTGGTCATGCCGTTATTATAAATTTTGTCTTTATTATAAGTCTCATTTATTAATTCTTCCAATTCATTTAATTGTAACAATCTTTTCTTACCAGCATCTTTCAAATTATAATTGAACTCTTTAATCGCCCAATATGCTTTATGCTCCAATTCTATTGGTAAGTGACAAGTCTTTCCAAAAATCAGTCTGTAGGGATTCATTCCAATAAGAGTTTTATAAGCAGTCTTGTAAGCCCATAATGCATTATCCAATCTAGTGGACCAATCTACTCTACTAGGGTTTACATTCTTTTCAAGTATTTGTTTAATCTCTCTATTAGAAACTTCAGCTAACCCACTAGTTTGAGGGTGATAGGCAGTAGAGATTCTATGAATAAAATTAAACTTTTCTGCCAATCTTTGACTGTATTTATTCCAAAAATGGGATCCTCCGTCAGTGATAATCATTCTAAACATTACGTATCTAGTGAAATATTTTTCATTAAAAATTTTGAAACACTTTTAGCATCACAACAAGGTAAAGCTTGTGCTTCAATCCACTTGGAAACATAATCTACTGTAATTAATATATATAAGTTCTCAAATGAATCAAATGATGGTCCCATGAAATCTAATCCCCAAACATCAAAGATCTCGACTTCTAACATGAAATTTAGAGCCATTTCATTTCTTTAGAGCCATTTCATTTCTCATTTCATTTCTTTTGGATATATTGCCTACTCGTTGACATTGATCACAAGTTTTTATATATTTATAAACATCACTAAAGATAGTAGGCCAATAAATTCCATCTTGTAAAATTTTATAAGCAGTTTTATCAATCCCAAAATGTCCTCCAAATTCAGAATGATGATATTTCAAAATGATTAGCTCAGTTTCTTCATAAGGTACACATCTTCTTATAATAAGATCCTTACATTGTTTATATAAATAAGGCTCATTCAAAAAATATATTTTTGCATCATGAATGAATTTTCTTTGTTGTTGCAATGTCAGTATAGGTAGAAAAATATCACTTACAATATAATTAATAATATCAACATACCATGGTATTTTCCACTCATTAATATTATAAAGTTGTTTATCAGGGAAACTGTCTGTAATTTCATTGTCGGTGTCAGATAATTCATGGTTTTCTTCATGATTTTCTAGTCTCGACAGATGGTCAGCAATTTGATTATCAGTTCCCTTTCTATATATAATCACAAGATTAAATTCTTGCATCAAAAGTATCCATCTAATTAACCTTGGTTTGGCATCCTTGTTTTGCATCAGATATTTAGTAGGTAGCAGAGTGATCAGTATAACACATTTAGTCTCAATTAAATAAGAACTAAATTTGTCTAAAGCATACACAATGGACAGTAACTCTTTTTCAGTAACAGTATAATTAATTTGTGCATTATTAAGAGTTTTTCTAGTGAAGTATATAACCTTAAAAATCTTTTCATATCTTTGTCCAAGAACAGCTCCAATAACATAATCACTAGCATCACACATCAATTCAAATGGTTTCTCCCAGTTAGGTGAAACTATAATAGGGGTTGTAATTAACTTTTTCTTTAATAACTCAAAGGCATTTAAAAAGTTTTCAGTGAATTCAAATTTCTTGTCCTTTTCTAAAAGTTGACATAGAGGTTTAGTAATTTTTGAAAAATCTTTAATAAAACGCCTGTAAAAACTA
>NW_018242869.1:47089-48975 GCF_001263595.1 Phalaenopsis equestris
CCTAACCTCTCTTACCAAGAAAACTCCTAACCTCTCTTACATTAGTAGGAGGTGTTAGTTTAGATATAACTTGAATTTTTGCAGAGTCTTCCGAAATTTTATGCCCCGAAATTTTATGCCCTAACAAAATTTCTCCTATAACCATAAATTGACATTTATCCCAATTTAGAACTAAATTAGTTCTTTGCCATAACTCCAAAACATTTTCAAGATAATTTAAGCATGCGTCAAATGATGTCCTAAATACAGTGAAATCATCCATAAATACTTCCAATCCATCATTTAATCCATCATCAATTAACTCCATCGTCAATTAACTTACTAAATATGGACATCATACATCTCTAGAATGTTACAGGTGCATCACATAATCCAAAAGAAAAAGTTCAAAAAGCAAAAGTTCCAAAAGGACTAGTAAGTGTTGTCTTTTCTTGATCCTCAAGAACAATAAGAATTTGATGGTAACCGGTATACCAATCTAAAAAACAAAAATATGTGTGCCCAACAAGTCTATCTATTATTTGTTCTAAAAAGGGTAAAGGGAAGTGATCTTTCCTAGTGGCAGGGTTTAATTTCTATGATCAATGCAAATACACCACCCAGTAACTTGTCTGATAGGTATTAATTCATTATTTTCTTTTGTTTCAACAGTCACTCCTCGTTTCTTAGGAACACAATGAATTGGACTTACCCAAGCACTATCTGAAATAGGATATATAATTTCAATGTCTAACCATTTCAAAATTTTCTTCTTAACTACTTCTTTCATCATTGGATTTAATCTTTTTAGTGATCAACTCTTGGTTTATATTGTTCATCTAGTATAATTTTGTGCATACAGATCGAAGGACTGATTCTCTTAATATCAGCTAAGGTCCAACCAAAAGCTTTCTTATATTTTTTTAATGTATCTAAAAGTCTTTGCTCTTGCAAATCATTTAATTCTGAAGATATACTAACAGGTAATGTAGATGAGTCTCCCAAAAACACATCCTTTAAGTGGCTAGGCAATATTTTCAACTTAAGTTCAGGTGGGTTTATAATTGACGGAACTAGATTCTTATCAGCATTTTCTATAATATCCAGCATCTCAAATCTTTCCTAAACGTAATTTAATTCTTCATTTTATAATTCATCCAAAATAACTTCATCACTATCTTCAAATTGTTCTTTCTCTTCAATATATTCTTTAAAATGTTCATTCAATGGATGTTCACTAATTTCCATGAAAAAAACATTCATTATCTCTTTCAACAGCAGGGTATTTCATAGATTTTACAATGTTAAAAGTCACTTCTTAATCATTAACTCTCATAGTTAATTCTCTCTTTTGAATATTTATCATAGCTTTTTCAGTAACTAAAAATGGTCTCCCTAAAATGATAGGTATTTCTTTATCTTTCTCCATATCTAAAACAATGAAATCTACAGGAAAGATAAATTTATCAACTTTTACTAACACATCTTCTATAACTCCCTTAGCATATGTAACTGAACGATCTGCTAACTGAAGAATTACAGAAGTAGGTGAGACTTATCCTAATCCTAATCTTTTGAAAATTGATAGAGGCATAACATTAATTCTAACTCCCAAATCACATAAAGCTCTTCCATAAAAGTTTTCACCGATAGCACACGGTATAGTGAAACTGCCTGGACCTTTTAACGTTTCAGAAAGCTTTTTCTGAATAATTGCACTACACTCTTCGCTAAGTGCAATAGTTTCATTATCAGTGAACTTCCTTTTGTTGTTCAGAATATCTTTCATAAATTTCACATAATAAATTTCACATAATAAAGCTTCTACGAAGGGAATATTTACCGTTAATTTCTTAAGAACTTCTATAAACTTGGAAAATTGTTTATTATTTTTGGAAACTTGGAAA
>NW_018242869.1:48985-50309 GCF_001263595.1 Phalaenopsis equestris
TGTTGCTTCAATCTTTGAGGAAACGGTGGTGAAGGTTTTTCCACAGTAATTTTCATTCGTGTAAATGGATATTATAATTCTAGGTATTCATGATCCTTTTCTTTTTCTATATCCACTTTCTCTTTTTCAGTTTCTGTTTCTTTCTGTACTCTTGTTTCCAATTCATTTCCACTTCGTATTTGTATCGCTTTGATTTGTTCTTTTCCTTGATCTTTTAGAATTCGGTTCCATAGTACTAGGAAAAGTTCTTAATGTTCAGTTACTAAGCGCAGTAGCGATGTGCCCTAATTGATTTTCAATATTCTTATTAGCAGTTCTTTGTTTTTGTAATTTATTTCTTTGAATTTGTAACTGATTTCCTTGATTTTGCAATTGTTGACCCATGTTTAATATCAGCTCTTCCATAGACAACTTCTTTTCCTTAATTTGAGTATTACTGTTAAATCTCTGAGGATAAGAAGGTCTATAATTAACATTTCCTTGGTTGGATGAATTTCCTAATGGGTTCACTGGGTTGTTCGCCCATTGTTGATTTGTAGCAAAATTGTTATTCCAATTAAAATTTGGATGATTCTTGTAACCTGGGTTATAATACTTCAAATAAGGGTTGTTGGGTCTATTGTTAATAACATTTAAAGTCTCATACGAAGGTTGAACATCCACAAATTGCACAGATGAATTCTCTTCCATACAGATGAATTTTGCACAGATGAATTCTCTTCCATAATAGTAGGTGTTTGAGAATAACTCATTCCATAATGATCTAATTTCATTGATATTGCAGCAATCTGCGAAGCTAACATAGATATTGCATCAGAATCATAGATACTAGCAACTCTTTCAGAGGGCCATTGAAAATTATTGGTAGCCATCTCTTCTGGTAACGAATAAGCCTCATTAAAAGGTTTTGACAATGAAGAACCACCAGTCGCAACATCTATAATCGATCTAAGTGATCCCACTAATCCATTTTAAAAAGTTTGAATTATCAACTAATCTGGTAATGAATGATGAGGGCACTTCCTAAGAAGATCTTTAAATCTCTCGCAAGCTTAATATATTGACTCTCCATCAATCTGACAAAATAATGTTATGTCATTTCTAAGTTAGAAATTTTGGATGGAGGGAAATATTTGGATAGAAATTTCTGTGAAAGTTCTCCCCAAGTTCTAATAGATCCTGGTGCTAACTTAACCACATCTTAGCAACCACATCTTAGCTTTATCCTTAAGTGAAAAAGGAAAAATTCTAAGTCTAATCGTTTGAAACTCTGTCATATTTAAAGCTAGCACATAGTTCTAAAAAACTAGCGAGGTGTAAATTA
>NW_018242869.1:50483-53273 GCF_001263595.1 Phalaenopsis equestris
GGGGTCTAAGTTTCATTTTCTATTCCTTGATTTTTCATGTTGTTTTCCATTGTATCAGAATTTCTAGGTTCTCTTCTCAGTCTTCTAATATTTCTAATAGTGTGTTCTAATTCTGAATCGTAGGGTATAAGATTTTCAGGTCCAAATTTATGCATATAATTTAAAATCAGTACACAGTAAAACAGTTAACTAAATATAAAAATAAGTTGCAATTCAAGTAAAAATTTTCTAATAAACCAAATTTGTCCATTACTCTAATTATGATTCTTGTTTACTCCCTGGAAACAACGCCAAAAACTTGACATTTACTTTATATATGCTTAAAAATACAAGCATTTAATACTGCTGCTAAAAGATTTAATTCCGCGGCAACGAAACCAAAAACTTAATAACAGTTATAGATTCGATAAAGATGTTTATATAAAATATTCAATAATGAGAAAGTCACACTTATCAACGCAAGTATACGTATTACTCAAGTAATATGGGGCTCTAATGGAGTCCTAAATATCAATCCCACAGGGAGTAATATTAGAACTACGAACTAAGATTTTAGAAAAGCAATACTTAATCGCAACAATGGAATTCAAATTACTTATCTGTCACTAATAGGCAATTGAAATAACTAAGTAGTTTTAATAACTCTTAAATAACTAATTATACTAATGAAGTTTTTAGTATGATATTCAATATATAAGAAAGCACCCTTCTCCTTGTCAAGGAATTATAGTGAATGGATAAAGTGAATCTGTTCAAATTGTATTGTGCCAAATAGGAACAAACCTATTCCTTACCTTTTGATCCAGGCATAAAGAACATTGACTAATCCTACATTTGTTTACTAAATCTGCGGTTAGGCTGGGAGGATACCGACCCTCACTTCGGAGTTCCCACGTTCCCCTCGCCTGAGGGCTAACATCTACACTTTAGCACCCAAACGATAGGACCGAATTGGGTATTTTAGTCTGTCACTCTAAAATCTCCAATTCTGCGCCCGATAATTTTATTTCCCTATTTATTTTCACCTAACTTCCAAGGGCTTTGACCTCCCTGAACCTTGGATGTAATCTTCACTTTAGTTGTAAAATTCAATATATTTTAACAAATCAATTGGCTAGATTGAAAGTAAATTAAGATCAAAGTGAAAAGATCATCACAATTTCTTTAACATTTTCATGGCTAAACCAATTCAAATCACCATTTCACAAATCTCAAGACAAGGAGAATGACAGAGAAAACTACTCAGAACTCATGGGGAAGACACAAAAAAACTCAAAATTCATATATAAAAGCAAAGTCATACAAACTGCAACTGGTAAATAACACTTATCACTAATTCCTCCATAAGCAAACTCCTCGATGTTCCTCTGAATCTCTTCCTTTCTTTACAGCACATGAAATTCCTCTTTAAAGCAGCAAGGAGGAATAAATCTCTCACTTTCCCTCCACTCTTACAATCTCTCGAATAATTCCTCACAATTTGACTCTCTAGTAAACTATCTACACACTATTGGAACCTCTCTAATCTCCTCGACCTTTAGGACCTCTAGGACTTCTCCAATTTTTGGCCAAAGTCTTCTTTTAAAGTTGTGGATGAGTTTTCCCAAGAGTTGCCTAAGTACCCCTCCAAAATTTGTCCTCATCCATGTCCTCATCCAATGCCCAATTGTTTTGTCGCCCACCCCCGCCGATCTCGCCGTCAGTGGCCTCGAGGGCGTCATCGGCAGACCTTCTAAATTCTTAAATCTGGAGTCTTGGGAAATTCTCGCTGTCGGCGTCGTTGGGCTCGCTGTTGGCGCCCTAGTTCAAATCTTCACATTTTGGTTATTTTTGCTCCAAATTTGCTCCTTTTTGCATCTTTTTGCTCCAATGACCGTAATTCATCATTCCTGCAGCAAAACTTCAAAAATACATTTCTTTAAAGTCTAATATCATCAAAAATATTGTAAAATAGGTATGAAAATCTCAACATATTTTCTTATGGTCAGTCATGGATCTAGAGGAGAACCCCGGTGACTTCCCAAGCTGTCTCAATATTTGGTTTTAGTTTTGAGGAGAAATATTTAGGTGTTTCTTCCTGCCAATTTTTATTAGTTAGGGTACATTTGTGCGAGACTATCACACAAATAGCCTAGAAGATGTGAGGGTTTAGGTCGTGACGAACGATGACCTCAGAATCCTAAGATGAGTTAGGGCTTATATTGTATAGTAGGGTTATACAAAAGACCTAAAGATAAGGTGAGGATTTACGTTGCATAAGCAAGCAACCTCGAAGTCCTATGGCTCTGTTGTTTATATCTAAGAAAGAAAGATTGGTTTAGCTGGGGAAGACAGGTTTTTTTTTGTTGAAGATGGCCATGCTGCCCACCATGCTAGCTCCAAGCTCCTTGCCGTGACGAGTTTGAGTTTTCTAGTGTGTCAAGTTATAATGTCAAGTCAGGTGGCTCTATGGTTGAAGTTCTTTAAATTTTATGGGGGTATGTTAAAGTTGATTAGAGCGACACCGATTAGTATCCTAGGGTTCCGACACCACTATTTTCTATTGGATTCACTTAGTCCAAATGAACTTACTAAACTCAACTTAATGAGTTCCATAATTTTATTTATACCGTGGGAAGCCTCGTTAGGAAACGTAGGTTACCTCCTCCGAGGGATCCCCGATCATCCGATAGAGACATCTTAATTTAGTTTCAATTGTAGTTTTGTGTGACGTTTGCAATTAAATTTTGAGTTGTTTTATATTTTGAATGTTGTGGCCGGGGAGTTTTTTTTGGTTTGTTTTTATTTTTT
>NW_018242869.1:53283-74847 GCF_001263595.1 Phalaenopsis equestris
GTGGTTTAGGTTTTGTGGCTATCCTGATAGTTTTAGTTTTCTTGCAGGGTGACATCGTTGTTTAGCATGCAAATTTTGTGAGCATAAAAAGTATAGTATGAAAGTACAAGAAGAACAACGCAGTAAACTGTAAAAGAGTACCTAGTGAGTCTTCTCGTTCCACCACCTGAAACATAAAATGCATGTGAGGGCAGTTCATGTAGAGGTAAAAAAATGTATGGTTTTGGTAGTTTTCCTAACTCTATGTCATATCTTGGTTGCTCCTTAGTAGTTTAATTAAGGATGATTTTGTCGAGCAAAACATAATAAGTTTAGTAGCTCTCCAAAGTATCCAAAAGATCTAGAGAAAGAAGCAAGGCCATTCTGCTCTCTCGCTGCCTGGTGGAAAATCCCGAGTTTTTTTATACTTATTATGTTGCTTAATAATTCATCATATAAATACCCTTAGTGCTTAGTGAGCATTGATGTCTCAATTATCCCTAAGAATAGGGTAATTATAATTTAAGTATTATGTGGGTGAAGACCCTTAAAGAGACAATTTTAAGAGACTTAGCCAAATTTTGACTTGGGCATGTAGTGTTTGAAAAATGTTTTAATTTTCAATGATGTTTACTTTCCTAATCCTTATTTAAATGAAACTTGATTTAGCCTAAGTCACTACTAAGCCCTTAAGATTTTGGAGAGTGTCTTAGTCATTGAAAATGAAATTGAATTATAAGTGATGGTGATGATTCATGTTTTTGTTTTGAAATTCATTTGAGCATCAAATAGGGGTATTAAATTAGTGAGTTATTGACACCCAAAATCATAGCCCTAAGTCTAGGATCATTTAATTGGCTAGACTCTCAAATTTATGTAATTTAAGGAAATTTCAAATTTATCCTTTATAATTAGGACAAGTGAGGTTGGTTTCTACCAGTTAATCCCTTGTGTTTCAATCATCCAAATATGTTAATTAGAATAAAAAATTTCCCATTTTCCTTTCTGAAATTAGGCCTAAATGTTAATTAAGGCTAAATTTCCAAAATTACACATTACCCCTAAGGTGCTATCACTTCATAATTCATCAAATTTAATCCAAATGACTTTGGAATTTTTATCTTACCTCACTCATGGGTCAGTTGAGACATCAGAGGAGAAAGTGTAATTTTTCAAAATTTAATTTATCTATACAATTATTTTTAATGCAAAAATAGGATTTTTCAAAGAAAATTCCTAACTTGACTAAGGTAAATCCTAATCCCTTGAAGGTAGGTCTAGACCAGAGAAGGCTTTAGACCAAATTTAATGATTTTTTGAAATTCATTTGAATTTTAAAAATTATTTAAAATTCTGGGGTATTTATTAATTATAAAATATTTTAAATGTGTAAAATTGAGTTTTATATTTTTATTAACTCTTTCTGATATCAAGGGACATAAAGAAATAAATTTCACATTTTTCTAATTTTTCATTGAATTATTGGAATTATTTTGATAAAAATCCATGTTTAACCTTTAACAATTATTTTAAGCTTCAAAATTCAATATCTTTATTTAGAAAATCAGAAAAAATATCCTAATTGTTCCTAAGTGCTTAGGAAGTAATTTAGAACATCTCCATGAAATTTAGTATTTTTGTGATTTTTATGGATTTTTAATTATTTTAAATATTTAAAATAAACTAAAAATGAAATTTTTATTTTTACTTCAAATTTATTTTTATAAAATTCTTCTAATCACAGAGAACACCAGAAACCAAGTTTTATAATTTTTTAAGTTAAATTTTAATTATTAAGAATCATTTTAATGCCAAAAAGTTTAATTAACTTTAAAAATCAATTTGAGATATTAAATGAACTCCAAATGTTTGAAAGTTTTATGGGGAGTTCTCTGGAGTTTATATTTTATTGGGGACCAAATATTAAGTCATTTAGATGTCTTTGTTACCCAAAATTAATTTTCTTTGTGTTTTAGGGTTGGTGAAGATTAAGTGTACTCTTAATGACTTAACTCATGATAACTCATGAAATTATTTCCAAAGTATTTCCAAAGGATCCTCTGTTCATGGTGAACCTTCCAAAATTTTCTTGGAATTTTCTAAGAAACATGCTAATTATCATGAGTGTCCCTGATAGAGTGATCCCATGAGTGTCCACTCTAAAACCCTAAGATCTTGGCCTAAACTTAACCAAATCATTTTGGGTTTGATCCTATGGACTCATCAAAGTGAGACAAACATATCCATACAATAATCATACAATAAAATGAAGCCTAATCAAATGGAGAATCAAAATAGGCTTGGGAGGAAGAGGAGATCAATACCTTGGTTCTGAGAAGTGAAACTTCACTTCAATCAGAGGTGCTCGACACTGCTCGACACGTTCTTTGGGGTCGAAGGAGGCTAGAGATTAAGCCTCTATCTGTGGTGCAAAGCCTGGGTAAGAATTCGACCAAGCCCAATTTCAGGTGTTGGTCTAGAGTTATGCTAGAGTCTATGTGGAAGGGGGATTTGATGGGACTTTTCTTTCTCTCACTGTGGTGAAGGTGTGGGTGAGTTTAATTTGATTTTTTTTTGGAGTGTAGAAGTGTAGAGAGCTCTATCCTTGTTTTAGGCAGAGATTCGAGCTCAAAATTGGGCTCCGACAAGGGGATTCAGGACAATGTGGTGGTTGCATTGCACTGAGGAGGTCTTAAAAAGGCTTTGGGATTGATTTTGGGAAGTCTCTCAGAGGAAATTTCAGCACTACCTCCATGGCCATGGTGGGGAGCTTTTATAAAAAATGGCTTAAGGCTTGCTTCCATGGCCAATTGGGGGGAGAAATGTGCTGCCTAAGTGGAGAGCAGAGAGGCTCCAACATTTAATTTGGATGAGGTGGCCACTAGGTTTGAATTTGGTTTAATGGTTTAATCCCATGGGGGTGGGCTCTCAGTTTGGCCATTTTCCGCCCACTAGGCCGGCCGATCAGCAATGGTGGATGAGGCTAGGAGCTCAGGGAACCTAAGGGAATATGTCACAGCAATTTATTGTGTTTAGGCTTTGTTTAGAAAAAAAAATATCCTAAGCTTAAGAAAATATGAAATGAAATCCCTTAATTTAGGGGACCTTTTGTCCATGACTTATTTTAGGTGTATTTAATAGGTTTATGTTGGCCACTAGGGTCCAACTAATTGCTATGGAGTCATTAATTTGGTGAATTTGAGGTAGTTAGGCCATCTTTAGTGCATGGTTTCAAGTGAGAGCTTAGGTTTGGGCTAGGCTAACTATGTCAATTATCCCAATTTATTGATCAACATTGTGTATATGATTGTTATGAAGATTTTTGGTGAAGAATTGAAATGATTTTGAGTTCAATTGGAGAGTCAAATTGGAGGATTTTTTAAAATTGGTCAATTTGGGCATGTTGGGCTAGACTTGGGTCTAGGTTGGGTTATCATTGGGATAAGTCGAAATTTAATGGTCCAAATGATCAAGGGAGAGGTTTTGAAGATTTTTAATGAAGGAATAGAGTGGTAATTTTGGGGCTAAGACCATCAATTTAGTGAGATTTTGAGATATGGCCAATTTGGGGCAAATTTGGGGCTTTTTGGACTTAGATTAAAATCAAATGAAAAAATCAAATGAAATTGAGGTGAATTCAAATGAAACTGAGGCCTCATCAAGGCCAATTGAAGGTCACGTGTTATGTATGAGAATATTATGAAGGTTTTTCAACAAAAATTGTGGCAATTTGAGTAGGCCATGGGTTTAATTTGGTGGAACCAAGTAATGGGGCCAAAATTGGGGTTTTGATATAAGTCAAAATTGGGTTCAAATCATGGACCAATTGGGCTTGGATATGGTTTATATTGGTAATATGAAGATTTATTTTGAGTGTGGAATTAAAATTGGGGTAAATTAAAACCAATTTGATAAACATTTGAGGTGATTTGAGGAAAATATGGGCCTTTAAAGGGCAATTTAGGGGTTTTGATCAAAGATGGTCAAATTGGCCAAATTGGGTCATCTGATCTTTGAGAAAAATGAAATCTAGAATATTTGGGAGGTTTGGAGAATTTTTGGGATTTTTTTGGAATTTTTAGAATTTTGGGCTAACGAGGGGTATTTTGGTAATTTAGCCAATTTTTGGTGATTTTGGGTAGTTTGGGTGTTTTCAAGTTGTTTTAAGTGATTTTTGAACCAATTTGAGTAATTTGGGTAAATTTAGAAATTTTGGCCAAATTTGCGGTCCCAAGGGTATCTAGGTAATTAGGGGGAGTTTAAGGGCAAAAGGTTAGGTTGGCTATCTTGGTAGAGTTGGAGTGCTAACCACCATCAATAAGCCATGGACCAATGGAAACCCCATTTTGGGTCCTCTATGTAGTGGTTTTAGCTAAATCTTAGCCTAGGTCTTAGCCTTTAGCTAAATCTTAGCCTAGGGCTAGTGGGTTTAAGGGACCACCTACATGAGTCTCCTAAAAGTATCAAGGGACCAAAGCCAAGTTTAAGTTTAAGATTGTGAGGGATTGTGAGTGAAAATATGTACTTTAAGCCCTAGACCAACCAACCTTAAGGTCCTGTAGTCCTAAGGGGATTCTCCTTGAGCTCCCCCATAATGACCTCACCTACTAAGTGCTAGGGTTAGGACCAATATGTGGAGGTTAGGACCAATATGTGAATATGTGGAACTTCAGGTTGAGTGAAGAGGAGTGTAGAATTTCTAATGGTGAGGGTTCTTTGTCAAGTTTTCTGAGAATAGTCAATAGGAAAGTCCTATCTCTAGACCTTAGGCTATTAAAGAGGAAAAACTAAAAGTCAACCAAAAGTGAGGTCAAAAACAAGTAAACTTGATCAACTTGCATGTTAAAATATGTTGTGAGAACTTGTAAGATCCGTGATGATATTGTCTCAATCAACTGTGGTAGAATCACATGAGATTGTATGGATGAGAATGTAGTTCATATAGTTAAGTGCAAATAATTAGAGAAATAATCTTTAATGGGTGTAGAATTAAAGGATATTAGAGTGACAGGCTAAAGCCCCCTAATTTGGTCTATTATTTTAGGTTTTGATGCGAGATGTTAGCCTCCAGGTGGAGGGATAAGAGGGAACTCTAGACTGAGAGCTAGTATCTTCCCTGCCTAGCCTGTCTTCAGAACTATTCAAACTTTAGATTAACTAAAGTTCTTTATAGCATCTCTAGTAAGGGTAAATAATATATTTGCTCCTATTTGTCATAATCTCTCTCACTACTTGTTTTACTTTTACACATGCCACTAATTTCATTGCATGATGAAGAGCACTTTTAATATATTAAAAGCCCCACTTTTTGATTTTCACTAAGTATTTTAATTTAGAACTAGAAGTAGTACTGTCGTGATAATTGTAGGATAAAATCAAAACCAAACTCTTATCGACCTTCCAAGCTAGGGTGTGTTATTGTGTTATTCTAATTATTCTAAACTAGAATTTCTCTTGAAAGTTATTGTGATTAACCTCGATCTCCGTGGGATCGATATTCAGGGCTTAATCAGAAAGCCCTATATTATTTGAGAATGATACGTATACTTGCGTAGAATCCCTAGAAATATAGTTGAAATCTTACTTTTTTTAGGATCAAGTTTTTGGTGTTATTACCGGAGATTAAAATCTTCAAGTAGTGGTGTCAACTTCTTAAATTCTACAAATAAGAAAGATTATCGGGATCAAGTTTTTGGCGCCATTGCTAGGGATCGCAACAGTTGATCTTAACTTTTAGGAGAATTTTGGTTGAAGTAATTAAGCTTAGACTTGGAAATTGTAGTGTCGTAAAAACTGCTTTTGTGTGGAAAGTGTTTTTGGTATGAAAAAGTGTTGTGAAAAATCTGCTTGTGTGAAAAAAAAAAGTGTTTGTGAAAATATTTTGTTATGCTGAATATATTGTTTATTTTCTTTGTTTAATTGTTAATGTATTTTTTTTTGTGTTGCGTATGCGAAACAAAGGATCTGCAGGACATGTTCTTTATGATCCCGAGTTAGAAAAAGGCAAAAAATCAAAAAACAGAAAGGACTTGAAAAAATAGAAATGAAAATGGAAAACATTCAAAATAATAACTTAGGAAATCATCATAAATCATTTAGGGATTATGTAAATCATACGACATATGAAATTCACTCAAGTATACAAACCCCTGTCGTAGAAGCTGACTCGTTTGAAATAAATCCGTCGATTATCCAACTAGTGTAGAACAACCAGATTGGGGGAACTCCTTCGGGGGATCCCTATTTACACTTATCAAATTTTCTAGAACTTTGTGCTACATTTCGTTATAACGGCATGTCAAATGATGCTATTAGACTAAGGCTTTTTCCTTTCTCACTAAGGGATAAGGCTAAAATATGGTTATACTCATTAGCACCTGGCTCTATTAAAAATTAGGAGGAGTTAACTCAGAAATTCCTAGCTATGTATTTTAACATTCAAGGACAACTATACTTAGAAACAATGTTATCTCATTCTATCAGTACAAAGGGGAATCAATATACGAAGCCTAAGGAACTCCTAAGAAAGTGTCCACACCATGCATTTGCTCAATTGGTAAATAAATCAAACTTTTTACAATGGGTTAGCAGGATCATTTAGGTCTATAGTTGACGTTACCGCTGGTGGATCATTAATTTAAAAATCATTTGATGAAGCATATGTGTTAATTGAAGAAATTGCTACAAATAAATTTCAATGGCCCTCTGCAATGGTAAATCGTAAAAAGGCTGCCAGTGTTCATGATACAGATGCGATTGCAATTCTTGCATCTCAGGTTGCTACAATATCAAGGAAGTTGGACCAATTTGGAATGAATAAACCTCAATTTACTCCAATAAGTGAGCAAAGTTCATTAGGGCATATGATTAATTCTTACTTTTCATATAAGACTTTAAATACTATAAAAAACCCGTATTCTGACTTTTACAACCCAAGTTGGAAGAACCATCCTAATTTTAACAGGTATCATACTACTGGTG
Organism: Phalaenopsis equestris; assembly: GCF_001263595.1. Taxonomy (NCBI): domain Eukaryota; kingdom Viridiplantae; phylum Streptophyta; class Magnoliopsida; order Asparagales; family Orchidaceae; genus Phalaenopsis; species Phalaenopsis equestris. The sequence goes on from NW_018242869.1 coordinate 60,244, forward strand.
GTGGAAACCAAAAATGGGAAAATAATCATGCAAATCCTTATGGAAGTTGGAATAATCAATGGAATACAAACTATAGACCTTCATATCCACCAAACTCTAACAATGATCAACAATTTGAGGATAAGAAGATGTCTATAGAAGAAATAGGATTGCAAATGGGAAACCAGTTGCAAGGTCAAATTGCTGCGATTAGAAACATACAGAATCAATTTGGACAAATTGCTAATTTACTTAACAATAGACCCCAAGGAACACTTCATAGCAACATTGAGATCAGCCCTAAAGAGAAGAATGATGAACAAATAGATGCTGTCCAATTAAGAAGTGGAAGAGAGATAAAGGATGTGGTTAGGAAAGAGAAAGAAGTTGTGAGAAAAAACAAAGAAAACTAAAAGACCTAAAGAACATGATTTTATGGATTTGGAAAATTTAATATCTCTAACTAAAATTAATTTAGAAAGACCACCACCTCCATTTCCTCAAAGACTTGGACAGCATGAGTTGGAATAATTTTTAAAGTTCATTGAAGTACTTAAAAAGTTAACAATAAATATTCATTTCGCTGAAGCTTTGGAACAAATGCCAAGTTATGCAAACTTTATGAAGGAGATATTAAACAAGAAAAGGAATTTTGGGGATTATGAGATAGTTGCACTAAGTGAGGAGTGTAGCACTATATTTCAGAAAAAGCTTCTTAAGAAACTTAAAGATCCTTCTAGCTTAACTATTCCTTGTGCAATTGGAGAAAGTTTATGTGGAAAAGCTTTATGCAATTTAGGATTGAGCATTAATGTGATGCCTCTATCAATATTTAGGATGTTAGGTTTAGTCGATATTTCTTTTAGCCGATATTTCTCCCACTACTGTAACTCTTCAGTTAGTTGATCGATCTCTCATTTATCCAAAAGGGGTTATAGAAGACGTTCTTGTTAAAGCAGATAAATTTATCTTTCCTATGGACGTTATTGTATTATATATGGAGGAAGATAAAGAAAATCTAATTATTTTGGGAGACCTTTTCTTGTTACTGGACAAGCTATGATAGATGCATAAAAAGGAGAGTTGACTATGAATATTAATGACCATGAAACCACTTTTGATGTTTTAAAGGCTATGAAGTATCCAGCTGAGAAAAAGATGATGATTGTTTTTGGGTGGATGAAATTGGTTATCTAAGTAAATACCACTTCCAAGAAAGTTTTAAGAGTAAGTTAACAGATTAGATCAAATTGGACTTTTATGATTAGTTGAAAACGTTGTTTAAAGAAGACTGTATGTATCTTCAAGAGAGGTGCAAAATGATGGACGTCACTGAAAATAGTAAACTTTTAACTCCATCTGTTGAAAAATCTCATGAACTTAAGATTAATGTACCTCATACAATTTTAAAGCCTGCCTATTTTGGGAATTCAACTACATCACCAGTCTTTATATCTTCAGATTTGACTCAATCAAAAGAAGAGCCTGAATTGAATGATGAAATCAGTAAAAGATCTCCTAAGAAAGAGTTATTTAAAATCACTGAATTGCATATTTCGTGGTTTATAGACAAAATGAATGAGATTCTGATGCTCGGGAAACCAATGTAAACATGTTTGATGTTATACCAAGCACTTCGTGGGAGGCAACCCATGATTATCTTTGTTATCTGTTTAGTGTGATTGTTGTTATGTCAGATTAGATATTAGTGAGATGTTGGACTTTGATCCATCTTTGATGTGTAAGCGTAGATTGTATTAAGGTTGTGAGGTAATTCCTTCGTCATGACTAGAGTTGTATTTGATTTTTGGTAGTAACAAGTTGACGAGTCTGTTACGACTTAGTTCTCAATAGGAGCTGAGCGTGACCTTGAATCATGTAGAGTTTAGACTTAGACCACTCCATGTCAACTGTTTTACTTCCTTTATCTGACTTCTTCTTCACTGAGTAAGGTCGTGAACTTACTTAGTGAACAACATCTGGATGAACTGGACTATATTTACTAGATTGTGTATGCCTTAGACATAGAGTAACCCTGAAATTGGTAACACATGAAGTAATTCTAATCCATGGGTGATAATGATACAATGTTTTATAATACACCCACATTATTAGTGTAGTTTCTTACATTGATGTTAGAAATTACATTGGAAATTGAAAGTAAGGAGGGGAAATGTGAGTAGAAGGGAGATCAAATAAACCTCACTTGTTGTTTGTTTATGAATCTGTGAGTCTATGTATTGGACATTGTGTGCATAGGTTTATGAGTGAAGTTGAATGAGTAATTGGAGATGACAAAACTTATCTGAATATTTTGAACTTGAAGCATCCAAAAATTTCTTTATAATGTTTAAAATGTGTTCATGTTTAATCTTCAGTTTGTACTTATTATACTATTTAAAATTCCTTTATAGTGTTATGTCAAGCATGTTTAGGCTAGATTTACTTTTTACTACAATGTTCTACCATGTGTTACTTGTTGATATTTTTAGTAGGATGTGTAGTAAATTGTAAAAGTGTTCTTTCCCTGCCGCATATTTTTGTACTTCATTGTTACACATGTTTGAGCTTATGTTTGGGGGAAAAGAAAAATGTTTCAAATTTAAACCTTACTTGCTTTCAAAAGTACTACAAATAAATTTGTATTTTATTTCTAATGATTATTTTTATGTGGATTAACCTTAAGGATGTTAGAATTTTAAGTATAAAAATGGAGTAGAAAATTTTAGTTGATATTTTTGGTGAAAAAGGTGAACCTAGAGTTAAGGATTTTTGTTGGAGAACTTGGGAAAATGAATAACTATCTTTAGTAGAAAAAATTATATTTTTTAAAAACTAAGGATCCTTACAATTTTTATTTTCAAACATTTAAGGCTCTTTTAAAAAGTATTTAAAAAAATATACATCTTTTTAAGTGAAGGAAAGTAATAAGTTTTAGCTTTATAGGGGGATAGTGGAATTCGAAATCATTTAAGAAATTCTCCAGATATAGTAATCCTCACATACCAAACAAAAAAGGGAAAAAAATAATGGATCAAAAAGATCCTGAAAAAGAAAAACAAAATGTAAAAAAAAAGAAAAAAAAAGAATAAGAACAAAGTGAGGCGAAACTTGAGGAGAGGTCCTGATCAAAAATTGGTTTCAGTTGAGCCTTTCTAGAGTAAAGAACTTAGAACAATCCTAAGCTTACTTTTTATACGTATATTACTAAAAGTTATTTTTAAGAAAGTTCTTAATTCTAGAAAGTAAAGTTCATAGGATCCGAAGTTTGAAAAATCTGCATATATTTCAGAACTAGATAGGAAAACAAATTTCCAAGTTTGATGATAAATATTTTAGACCCTGGGCTAGTCTGATTCACTAGAAGTTCTTATAACTTGAACTATCACATTTTTAGAACAAAATTTTAACAATTCTAAGGGATGACCCATTAACTTTATTCTACATAAATTATTTTTAAAATGTAGTATTACTTAAGGACAAATAATGTTTAAAGTGGGGGATTTTAATATGCCTAAAAATGTACAATTTTTCATGCTTCATTTTATCATGATGTTGCACTTTAAAGGTATTTTTTCTTGTGTTTTTGGTTGTAGGTTCATCAAATTGAATAATTTGAAGTGATTTAATTTGAAGTGATTGGAGCAAAATTGGAGCAAAAGGAACAAAAATGGACCAAAACGAAGCAAACCTGAGCAAATCGGGTCTAATCGGGGCACACCGGAGCCAAGAGGACCTAAACTAGACACTTAAGTGCATGTGCCCGATGCTTAAAGGAAAAAAATGGTGCTTATGTGCCACCAGATAGAAAGGAGGGCGCCTAAGCGCCCCAGAATCGGTGCTTAGGCGCTATAGAAGATTTTTAACATAACTTCTTCAATATACGTCGGATTTGGATGATTTTTGAAGCTTTGCTTCATGCATCTCTTGGGGAATTTGTTGGAATATAGAAAAGGGACTTTATAGAACAAATTTGGGGTAGTTATATGGAGTTTTGAAGAGGCACTTAAGGCGCCATTTGAAAGATTCAATGAATATGGACAGTTTTGAAGAGACACTTAGGCATCTCTTATGAAATTATAAAAAAAGGCTTGTAAATGTTTTCAAAATATCTCTTAGACTCTTCATATAATTAGAAGAAGAGAAGAATGCTTGGAGAAGAAGAAGAAGAATGCTTATGCATGAGCTCCAAGTGGGGCGGCAAGGTGAGAAAGAAAGAGAGAGAGAGAGATTTTTTCTTTTCTTTTCACTTTGTTCTTGGAGAAGATTGTAAGGAGATTGCTTTTGCTATACAAGTAGAGTTTGATTTATATCAGAGATAAGTATTTTCATTGTATTTTTATTTGAATTTAGTACTTTTTTTGTATGGTTTCAAAGTCTTTTTCAATGAAAAGTTCTTGTTGTTTCTCCATGTGTAGTGAGTAGTTTTCTTTACTCTTCTCTCTTGTAATGAATTAATATGCATGTGTAGGATATAGAATCGAGTAGAGTGAGAATATATTGAGTGAGAGTAGAGTGAGAATATATTGTGATGATTTTATTTTATTCTTCATTTTCATGTAAACTTGATCATCTTGCATGTTAAAATATGTTCTGAGAACATGTAAGATCCGGGATGGTATTCTCAATCAACTGTGGTAGAATGACATGAGATTGTATGGATGAGAATATAGTTCATATAGTTAAGTGAAAATAAATAGGGAAATAATCTTTAATTGGTGTAGAATTAGAGGACTTTATAGTGACAAGCTAAAGCCCCCTAATTTGATCTATTGTTTTAGGTTTTGATGCGATATGTTAGCCTCCAGGTGGAGGGATAAGAGGGAACTCTAGAGTGAGAGCTAGTATCTTCCCTGCCTAGCCCATCTTCAAAACTATTCAAAATTTATATTAATTAATGTTCTTTATAGAATCTCTAATAAGGGTAAAGAATATAATTGCTCATATTTATCATAATCTCTCTCACTACTTGTTTTACTTTTACACATGCACTACTTTCATTACATGAGGAAGAGTAATTTTAATGTATTAAAAACCTCACTTTCTGATTTTCACTAAGTATTTTAATTTAGATGTAGAAGTAGTATTGTAGTGATAATTTTAGGATAAAATCAAAACCAAACTTTTATCGACCTTCCAAGCTAGGGTGTGTTATTCTAAACTAGAATTTCTCTTGAAAGTTGTCGTGATTAACCTCGATCCCCGTGGGATTGATACTCAGGGCTTTCAAAAAGCCCTATATTACTTGATAATGATACCTATACTTGCATAGAATCCCTAGAAATATAATTGAAATCTTACTTTTCTTGGCATCATGTTTTCGGTGTCATTACCGGGAATTAAAATCTTCAAGTAGTGGTGTCAACTTCTTAAATTCTACATATAAGAAAGAATACCATGATCAGAACACAAACAAGAAGAGGAATTATATCAATATTAAGATTTATATAAAGAAGATTCAAATTATGTGCAAGAAAGCTTTGAAGTATCAGACACAAAAGAAAAATATACATCTTTTTGTACATAAATTGAAAAACCTCTTGAGCTTGAGTTGAAAATGCTTCTTGAACATTTGAAGTATGCCTTTTAGGAGATTCCTGTACATTACCTGATATAATTTCCTCAAAATTAACTCCAGAAGAAGAAGAGAGTTTGATGAAAACTTTAAAGAGTTATAAGAAAGCATTTGGATAGACAATTGCTGATAGAAAAGGAATCAGTCATTCAATTTGTATGCATAATATTCAAATTGAAGAGAGCTGCAAACCTAAGGATGATCCTTAAAGGAGATTAAATCCTATTTTGAAAGAAGTTATTAAGAAAGAAATTCTAAAGTAGTTAGATGCTGAAATTATCTACCCTATTTCAAGAGAGTGACTGTGACTTTGAATGAGCATGATGAGTTAATATCAACAAGACAAGTCACAAGATGATGAATATGCATTGATTATAGAAAATTAAATCTTGCCACTACGAAAGATCATTTTCCACTACACTTTCGAGATCAAATGCTGGATAGACTAGCTGGGCGTAAATTCTTTTATTTTCTGGATGGATATAGTGGTTATCACCAAATACAAATAGCTTCTTGTTGACCTCACTTTTGGTTGAGGTCTAGCTTTTCCTCTTTAGTAGCCTAGGGTCCAGCCATATGACTTTCCTGTTGACTATTCTTAGAGGACTAGAAAGGAAACCTTACCATTAAAAATTCTACACTCTTTTATGCTCAACCTGAGGCTCCACATATTGGACCTGACCTCTAGCTCTTAGTAGGTGGGGTCAATATGGTGGAGCTCAAGGAGAGTTCCCATAGGATGGTCAAGCCTTAGGACTTACCTTGGGTGGTCTGGTCTTGGTTAGGATAGCTTGTGCACCCTACACTTTTTCACACACCCCAAACCTTAAGATAACTTGCCCTTGATTTGGTCTCTTCCCTCCTTTTGGAAAGCTCATATGGGTGGACCCATACCCCTAGTCCTTGGCTAAGAGGGTTAGGACCAGCATGTTTAACATACAAAATGAATCCTCGTATGGATCCTATTGGTTTGGCATGACTTGATGGCTTACTTGCCCATCTTGGCCCAAAAATCACCAAATTACCAAAGTACCCCTACAACCCTAATTTTTGCCAAAAATGCCAAAATTACCAAAAACACCCAAATTTGTCCAAAAGTCATCTCAAATCACTCACCACAATCTAATTGATCAAAATCCACAAACTTCTCAAAAGACACCTGAAAATTGTCAAAAGTTACCAAAATGCCCCTCATGACCCAAAAATTCCAAAAATTTCAAGAACTCCCAAAAAATCCAAAATCATCCCAAATACTCCCAATTTTAATTTTTAGCCATCACATTGACTCAGTTTGACCAAAAGCCACAAATTGCCCTTAAAGGCCCAACTTACCCAAATTAGCCCCAATATTGGCCTAATTTACCCCAATCTTGCCCAATTTCAATTCCAAATAAAAATTCAATATCCCTAATACAAATTAATATCAAATACAAACCCAATTTGACCCAATTACATGCTGAATTTCACCCAAATCAAAAAGGCCCAATTTTGACAATATGTCCAAATCCCTCAAATTGGCCTCCCAATTCAATTCAAAATCACTTGAAATCCTTTCCAAATTCTTCATGAAATCTTCATATACCAAATTAAACATTGGGTTTTCACAAAATTTAATCCAATTCAACCCAAACTTGAGCCCACCATACCATTTCCAAAAGCCCATCAAAATTAAGCCCAACTCTTTACTCCAGAAAATCATTTTATCATCCAATTAAATCAAACTATACATAATGATATTTATAACTTCAGCTCTTTCCACATTTGGAATCATGACAAAACTATTTAAAATTTACCCAAAATTCAAAAAACCCTTTTCATACAAAATCACCAAGCCAAAGAGGAGCCATGAAGCCATTCCCAAGCCATACGTGAGCCATGTAAGCCTTTGCCACCTCACCAAGCTATTAATGGGAAGGTGACAAGCCACTTCCAAGCCTCCTTAAAAAGGATTTAACCCTTTTAATGACAAACTTAAATCTATTCTTAGCCCAGATTTCTTGGATGGAGACCTCTTCACACCATTTCAGCTAGCTTACCTAGCTTTGGTTAGCCAAGGGGAGTCACCCAAGCTATTTCCATAAGGCTAAATTCAAGCTTAACCCAACCTAGCCCGAAACCCCTTCTATTTTAATTAATAACCTTTACACATGTCAACCCCAAATTGACTGCACCATGACCTAGCCTTGACCTCCTTAAGTCAGATGATGACCCCTCCCTGGCCGGCCAACCACCTTGGATGTCGGAAAATCCAAATCCAAAAGCTCCACCTTGGCTAAAACTCAAAATTGAACCCACCTGATGTGCATAAATCCAATTAGCTATTAGAGCCTTTCTTCCCTCCACCTAGGAAACCTCTTAAATACCTCTGTCATGTATCGTAGCCACCACAACCTCCTCTATTTAAACTGACCCTCCATAGCCAAGAGAAGAGAGCTTTAAATTACTTGGGGAGACTTTACCAAATTACTCCCAGAGCTTCTTCAAGTGCTCTTGAATTCAACCCAACTTTCCTCAAGCCCTCAAATCAACTGCCTAAGTTCAATTTTGGAGCTCAAAATTAAGCCCAAAATATAACATCCATTTAGACTCCATCATATCCAAATTAATTGCACCCACACCATCTCCTGAGTGAGAGAAGAAGATACCCCACAAAAGCCCATCACCAGACCACCCTAGGGTAGAATTTGATTAACACCCCAAATTGCCTTGGTCAAAATTGTACTTAGGCAATTCACCACAGCCTAAAGCTTCGTCTAGGAGCTCTCTGGACTCAACTCAAGCTTTTGGAAGCACCCAATCGAGGCCACACCTCTTGGGCAAAGGTATTGAACTCTCCCCTTGAACTGAGCCTATTTAAGTTTCCATGCTTATAGACTTGATTTAAGGCTTGATTAACCATATAGATATGTTCTCGTAGTCTATACTAGTCGATAGAAACAAACTTCACTTAATTTGATTGAGTATCGAGAGAGATATTAAGTTTTGAAGTTGGACGTTTCTTCGGCTAAGGATTTAAGGATGATGAACAGATGCCATCTGTTTTTGCGTGTATTGGATGGATGGATGAGATTGAGCCAGATGGAGTCTGGGTACATTAACACCAGGCTAAGTCAGCGCTAACTCGGATGGTGACGCCGAACCAGGAGACGTCGCGTGGAGGCTTCAGAGATGTTGGGGATGATGTGGCGCCAAATGGTTTAAATAGAAAAATAGGAATTTTATTTATTTGTTTAATGGCTAGAATTTTAAAAATCCATATCTTGGTTTAGAAAAATCAAAAAAATAAAATAAAAACACCCTCTTGCTCAGTGAACAGAGGAGACCAATGTAGAGATGGTTTCATGTCTATTTGAAGCATGTATGATTTTTAATTAATTAAATAGTGGGTTTCTTATTTAGATTCTCCATTTGCATAGACATTTCACCATGGCGTGGGACCATGGGGCTTTTGATGTCTCTCTTGTTGGGAATCTCCCCTGATTTTTCCAAGGTTAGGGGCCATCTCTAACTAGAGATCTCTAATTTTCAAGTTAATGAACCCTATTTTGGTATAATAATTATAACAATTAAAATATTCATAAAAAAATACAAAACTTATTGGTAGGTTCAATGTAGTCAGAGGACTCCAAGAAAAATATAAACTTGGTTTAACTCATTAAAAATAATCCTAATTGTCACCAACCCCAAAAAATGAAATAAAATTAAATTAGAGTAAATATAATAGTAAATGACATAAAGATAATTCTCCACTATACTTTAATATCAGAGGAGCTCCCCATAAAATTTTTAAGTTAATTGGAGTTAAATTGCCCACTAAAATGGATTAATTAAGTGAAATGACATTTTTTACACTAAAATACTTATAGTAATTAAAATACAACTCAAAAAATCACCAAATTGGTTTTGGGAGCTCCTTATGACCAGAGGAACCTAAGAAAAATAAAAGTGTAACTAAAATAAGTACTTCATTTTTAAGTTATTTTTAAGCATTTAAATAATTATGAATTAATTTTAAAATCATAAAATTGTAAGATTGTTAAAAAACACTAAAATGTCACATTAAAATAATTTTCCTAATTTTATAAGTTAAGATATTAATTTTTGAATGCTTAAAATGAATTTTCTTCCATTTTTTATTAAAATAATTCTAATAATTAAAATATAAATCATAAAAATATGAATTTTATTTCTTTGGGTTTCCTGACCTCAAAGAGATTTAAGAAAAATATAAAACTTAGTTTTTCACTTAAATAATATTTTATATTTAATTAATACTCAAAACAAACAAAAAATTATAGTAATTGAATTAAACCTCTAAAAATTATGAAAATTGGTCCAAGTGGCCCTTTGACCTAGGTGAACCTCTAATAATTTTTTTAAGGATAGAAGTTTTTCTGGGTGAGTTATTAAATTTCCATTAAAAATCCTATTTTTGCATTAAAATAATTATAAAACTAAATATATTCAGAAAAATCACATTTTCTCCTCTGATGTTCGATACATATAAAATATATAGTGTTTTTAGACACATTTTTATACCTATTTTTGAGATATTGCGCTTTAATGGAAGGTATTTTGTGTTTTTCTTTTAGGTACAGGAAAAAAGGTGAAAAGTGTTTAGAGGAGTGAAAAGGGATCAAATTTGGAGCAAATAGGTGAAAAATGAGCAAAAGTGTTTAGGCACCTAAGTGCCAAATCCGGCGCTTAAGCGTCGGTTAAATAGAGAAGGCCGCGCCTAAGCGCCACAGGCCCTGCGCTTAAGAGCCAGTGGCAGTTATTGGATGAGTTAATTCAATTTTTTTTGAATTTTGGAGAGATTTTTGAGGCACATCAAGGCTTAATAGGTGGTTACAACCACCATGGATGAAAATTTTTGTGAAAGGATGCATCTCTTGGGGAAATGCATCGAATCAAGACACACATTGAAAAGATACCAAGGCACCTTGTGGAGAATTAGAAAAGAAGGAAGATTGAGACTTTGAAAAGGGTCCTGAAAGTACTGGAAATGTTTTGAAAGTTCTAAAATTAGAGAGTTTGGAGAGATTTTCAGGCACCACATATTTATCAATTTTATTTTAGTTTTATATTGAGAGTGTTGTAAAAGAGAAGAGATTCAAAGGAACTTCAAGAGTTTGGTGGAGGACTTGAGATAAGTTTTTATCTTTTGTTTTCGACTACTTTTGGTTTTAATTGAGTCTTGTTGTTGGTTTGACAATGATTTCTTCATTTTGTGTGGTTTTGTTTTCTCCATGGATTCTGAGTAGTTTTCTTTATCTTTTTTCTTAAAATGATAAGTAATTAAGTGCTAGATGGAAGTTGTGGAGATTATTGATATTTATTGTTGGAAGAAGTTGTGATGATTTAAATCCATGTACTTCATTTACTTCTTGATTTGGCCAATCCACATGTTAAATATGTTGTGAGAACATGTAAGAACCGAGTTGGTATTGTCTCAGTCAACAATTGGAAAGAATCACATGAGGTTGTATGAATGAGAATCATATGATTGAGTGCAAATTAAAAGGGAAATATTCATTGAAGGGTGTAGAGTTAGAGGACTTTAAAGTCACATGTTAAAGCCCCCAACTTGGTTTAATATTTTTAGGTTCTGATACGAGATGTTAGCCCCTAGGTGGAGGGAATCGAGGGAACTCTAGACTGAGAGCTAGTATCTTCCCTGCTTATCATCCTCAGACTAGCAGTCTAGCAGAGATATCAAATTGTGAAATTTAATGAATTTTAGAAAAAGTTGTAAATCCCTATAAATTGGCTTGGTCTGCTAGATTAAAAACTGCATTATTGGCATATATAACTTCTTATAAGACTCTTATAGGAAAATCCCCATATAGGCTTATTTTTGGAAAAAAACATGTCATTTACTAGTAGAATTGGAGCATAAAGTATTTTTGGCTATTATATAATTTAATTTTAATTTAAAGGATGCTGGTGAGAAAATATTATTGCAGCTCAACAAACTTGAAGAGATTAGAAATGAAACATATGATAATGCAAAAATCTATAAAGAGAAAATGAAAATATGGCATGATCGGAAGTTTATTAAAAAGACGTTTGAACCTGGACAAGAAGTTTTATTATATAATACAATATTGAGATTATTTCTAGGAAAACTGAAATCCAGATGGTTAGGACCATTTAAAGTGATTAAAGTCTATCATTATGGAGTTTTTATTATTAAAGATCCTAACACTGGAAAGATATTTAAAGTTAATGTCCATCGATTGAAACATTATTATGAAGGGCACATTCCACAATTTAAAGAAGTATTAATGTTAAATCAACCCAACTAAATAAATGGTGCGTCGGGTTGACGACGTTAAACTAAGCGCTTTGTGGGAGGCAACCCATGTATAAATATATGTATTTATGCATTACTATTTTATTTGATAAGTGTTTTATATATTAGGACATAATAATCCTACTGATACGAGATCCTAAGGGTAACTCAGCTTGAGTTCCTTCATAGTGACCTCACTTACTAAGTGCTAAAGGTTAGGACCAATATGTGGAACTTCAAGTTGAGTAGAGAAGAGTTTGAAATTTCAAATGGTGAGGGTGAGGGTCAAATGGTGAGGGTTCCTTGTCTAGTTTTCTAAGAATAGTCAATAGGAAAGTCCTATGGCTAGACCTTAGGCTACTAAAGAGGAAAAACTAAACCTAAACCTAAAGTGAGGTCAACAGTATCGCAGTATTATTTTGGTAGTATCATAATGTAATGTTACTGTCGTGGGGATTTGATGTTATTTTGGTAGAATCACAATGTTATTTTGGTAGTATCACAATGTAACATTACTTTCGTGGAGATTTGGTGTTATTTTAGTAGTATCATAGTGTTATTAAAGTAATATTGGATTTGCTGACTTGGTTTTCTTTTATGAGGCTAGTAACATTTCTTAACGGCATTTATTTGGCAAGTTATATTGGAATTTCCATGGTGTTATTTGGGTTATATTATGGTATTATTATCGTGTTATTTATGTATGTGTTATTTATGTATTATTTATGTATTGTAGCCTTGTATTAATGATGTTTAAATTTGCAGTCACCCGAGGTAGAGAAATTGCTTCATGCAGTGGTTCACAACAAGAATGAAGCCTATGAACAGTATTATTTATGTGCACACCATATTGGATTTACTGTGCAAAAGGCACACAGTGGTTTTTGGTCAAATTTAAAGAAGCTTAAGACAAAGAACTTTCTTTGGGGTAAGGCTAGTTTCAAGAAAGAGTTGAAGGACACTATCACGGTGAGGTTCAAAAGAGCGGACATAAGGACTAGTTGTCCAACCATGATCCGATACTTCATTGATTTAGAGGGTAAGTGGTCTGTAAAGAAATTCATAGAAAGTCACAAACATCCGTTGGTGGAGGATGGTGACAAGCCTCTACTACATTCCAGCAGAAAGATGTGTGACATCAATGCTGATAGCCGGTCTTCAAAACTACTCAAACTTTAAATTAGCCAATGTTATTTATAGCATCTCTAGTAAGGGTAAATAATATTATTGCTTCTATTTGGCACAAAACAATAGGCATACTTCCACAATAGAATTTCTATACTTATTATTGATTCATGATAAGGAGAAATATATTTTCATATTTAGTGTTATTCTTCTACAAAAACTCAAGTTATCTTTTTAAGTTTGTCCTGTTTTTGTCAAAATATTAAAATTACAAAAAATATTTAAACTTTCTTTACTACGAATATGTCTTTAGTTTAAATAATTGTCTTTTTAATTATATAAAGTTTTCCAAAAAATGCATATTGCATATCTTCCCTATGGGTTCGATATTCAAGTCTTACTAAAAAGTCCTATATTACTTGATAACGATACGTATACTTGCGTAGTATCCCAACATATAAAAAATTAAAAGTTAAATTCTTAATTTTCTTCAGGAGTAAGTTTTTGGTTATGTTGCAAAATAAGGAAACATAAGTGAAAAATATCATCAAAGACATGAATTTTTGTTATGCTGTTGCATATAAGCACTTTCGGGATCAAGTTTTTGGGGCCATTGCCAGGGAAGTGAAGTGAAAATTATAAAAAATATATTGATTTAAAAGCAAATTTCAATTTTTAGAAAGTCTTCTTTAAAGTTTAAGTTATTGTATTTTATTTTGTGTGTGGTTAGTTTTATTTATTTTATGTTAGTGTATGCGTAATTCAGGTTCTAAAGGTCTAGTGCCCTACGATTCTGAATTAGAGAGAAGTGTTAGAAAATCAGAAAAACCAAAAAAAATTAAAAATCTTGAAAAATCTAAAAAAATTACAGAAATGACAAACCAAAATGATCAAAATGCTGAAATTCATCAAGAGTTTAGACCTTTAAGAGATTATGCCAACCCCATTATAGATGAACTTCATTGCACTATTCAAAAACCTATTTTAGTGGCTAATTCATTTCAACTTAAGCTTGTTATTATCCAAATGATATCAAATAATCAGTTTGGGGGATCACCAACAGAAGATCCAAATTTACATCTTACCAATTTTCTAGAATTGTGTGTTACATTTATATACGATAGTGTATCAGATGATGCCATAAGACTTAGGTTATTTCCTTTCTCACTAAGGGATAAACCAAAGACGTGGTTAAATTATTTAGCACCTGGATCTATTAGAGCTTGGGGTGATTTAGTATAAAAATTCCTTGCTAAATATTTTCCACCATAAAAAACTGCGAAACTTAGAAATGATATTACATCTTTTAATGAGTTTGAAGGGAAATCTATTTATGAAGCATGGGAAAAATTTAAAGAATTTTTAAGAAAGTGTCCACACCATGTTATACCAGATTGGTTAATAATTCAAACATTTTATAATGGATTAGTTGGGTCTCTTACTTAGATCATTGATGCCGCTGGTGGTGGTTCATTGATGTCAAAACCATTTCATGACGCTTATGCTTTAATTGAAGAGATGACTACCAATAATTTTCAATGGCCTTTTGAGAGGGTGAATCGTAAGAAAGTAGTCAATATTCATGAAACTGATGCATTTACTATGTTAGCAAATCAAGTTGCTGCAATTT
>NW_018242869.1:74924-75912 GCF_001263595.1 Phalaenopsis equestris
TGGTAGATTCTCAAGCATCATTAGAAACTCACTAACATATGAGCATAGAGACCAGTAATAAACAGAATAACCCATATTCAAATTATTATAACCCAAGTTGGAAAAGCCATCCAAACTTTAACTGGAATAATAGTTCGGGTGGTAATAATCAATAATGAGGGAACAATCAAGTAAACCCATTGGGAAACTGAAGGAAACTAGAATAATCAAGGGAATAATAATAATAATAGATCTACTTATCCTCCTAGTTTCAATAATAATCCACAATTTAAGGAAAAGAAGTTATCTATAGAAGAAGTGGTCTTACAAATGAGAAATCAGTTATAAAGTCAAGGAGCCAAAGTCAATGAGTTACAATTGGAAATATTGAGAATGAACTTCGGCAAATAGCAAATTCATTAAGTAATAGATCTTAGGGAATACTTCCTAGTAATACTGAATCAAATCTAAAAGATTAGAATAAAGAGCAAGTAAAAGAAGTTTAACTTAGAAGCGGAAGAGATTTGGAAGGTAGGGTTCAAAAAGAAATTGAAGTAGAGAGAGAAGAAGTTGAAGAATCAAAAGAAGATGCTCCAAAAGATTCTGGAAGACCTATTTCTCCGCTAAAAATTTATTTGGAAAAACCACCACCTCCATTTCCTCAGATAATTCGTCAGCAGAAGTTGGATAAGCAATTTTCAAAATTTCTGAAAATTTTTAAGAAGCTTACAATTAATATTCCATTTAATGAAGCCTTAGAACAAATATCAAGCTATATAAAGTTTATGAAGGATATTTTAAACTGGAAAAAGAAGTTTGAAGATAATGAGACTGTTGCAATTAGTGAGGAGTGCAGTGCGATAATTTAGAAGAAGCTTCTTGAAAGCTTAAACAATCCTGGTAGCTTTACAGTTCTATGTGTAATAGGAGATAGATTTTATGGGAAAGCTTTATGTGATTTAGGAGCAAGTATTAACCTTATGCCTAACCTTATGCCATTATCAATATT